>NC_084612.1:29238487-29495987 GCF_033978795.1 Nerophis ophidion
TGAGCGCTGCACACACACACAGCTAAAAGTTGTCTGCTTTAACCGCATAATTACACAGTATTTTGGAGATCTGTGTTGCTGAATCCTTTGCAATTTGTTCAATTAATATTGGACAAGTCAAAGTAGAAAGATGGAATTGGGAAGCTTTAGCCTTTAGCCACACAAACACACGGTGATTCCTTGTTTAAAATTCACAGAGGTGAAACTTTACTATGGATCACAGCGAACATGGATCCCAACCGAATGTCAACCAGCAGGTTTCGGTGACAAAATTGTGGTAAAAAGTCGCTTCTTAGCTGAGCTTGTGCCGTCCATAAAGCTGCCGCCAACTTCCCTGAGACATTTTAGACACCTGTGGACACACACCTCCAACTATCAGGTACTGTTAAACTCACTAAAACACTAGCAACACAATAGAAAGATAAGGGATTTCCCAGAATTATCCTAGTAAATGTGTCTAAAAACATCTGAATCCGTCCCGATGCAATCACGTTTTTTTGTTTTTTTTGTACTTGTTTTTTTTTCTAGTCCGTCGCTATCAATATCCTAGAACACATATCTTTCATCCTCGCTCAAATTAATGGGGAAATTGTCGTTTTCTCGGTCCGAATAGCTGTTTTTGTTGGAGGCTCCCACCAAAAACAATGTGAAGATGTGAGGAGCCATCAACATGTGACGTCATCGTCTGCGACTTTCGGTAGAGGCAGGGCTTTTCTGTTAGCAACCAAAAGTTGCGAACTTTATCTTGGACGTTCTCTATTAAATCCTTTCAGCAAAAATATGGCAATATCGCGAAATGATCAAGTATGACACATAGAATGGACCTGCTATCCCCGTTTAAATAAGAAAATCTCATTTCAGTAGGGGCCCTGCGATGAGGTGGCGACTTGTCCAGGGTGTACCCTGCCTTCCGCCCGATTGTAGCTGAGATAGGCGCCAGCGCCCCCCGCGACCCCGAAAGGGAATAAGCGGTAGAAAATGGATGGATGGCATTTCAGTAGGCCTTTAAGTTAGTGCACCAGTCGAGGAAAATGAGCAAACTACATAAATAACATCCTGTTATTTGATTTTGATATTACTTTTTTTTATCTTGATAGATTGAAAATTAACGAGTTGACCGATGAAAATTATCACATAATTTATTCAGACAGTATAAATAACGACAAAAAAAGAAATAATACTAATAACCGCAACATGTGAGGGTAAAAAAAACCCAACAACATTATGATATGTACATTTTTAGAATGTGGTTGTTCTATTTCTAAACAAAGAAAACAAACTGAAGTTGTTTTAAATTTTAAGTTATTGTGGCATGATTTTACCAGTCCGGCCCACTTGGGATTAGATTTTTCTCCTTTTGGCCCCTCATCCAAAATATGTTTGAACACCCCTGGTTTAAACAAACTCTGAGTATGCTTGGCCATGTGTGAACCCAAATATGGCTGCAACGATTGGCCATTATGAAAATTATTTTACAAAGATTTGTGATGAGGTGGCAACTTGTCCGCCGTGTACCCCGCCTACTTCCCGAATGCAGCTGAGATAGGCTTCAGCGACCTCAAAAGGGACAAGCCGTAGAAAATGGATGGATGGATGTTATTGTTGACAAGTTGTTAGATACATGCTGAATATATTTTTGATTGACAGGCCACGAGTAATACACGTCTATTACCAGTGCTAATTACTAGGAGTGTCAAAAAATATATTTTCAAATTAATCAGGATTCGTATTCGTACCGATATTTAATCGATTCCAAAAAAAATTCAGATTTTGTTGATTCCATCCGTCCACACATTTCTACTGCTTGTCCCTTTCAGGGTCGCAGGGGGTGCTGGAGCTTATCTCAGCTGCATTCGGGCGGTAGGCAGGGTTATTTTTGTTTAAATCGGTCCTGTCCTGTTCTGTTCTCAGGCAAATCATAAAGTTGATGTAGATGCCAATATCGGCTGTGCAGATTTATTTTAAACAAGAGAAGTGTTGGTTATGTCTCTTGTTTTTTGTATTGTATCTTATATTTGGCTTTATGAAATGTTTGGGTATAAGTTTATTGAACAAACTTCTTTTAGTAGTATTTTGTAGTACAAACCCCGTTTCCATATGAGTTGGGAAATTGTGTTAGATGTAAATATAAACAGAATACAATGATTCAGTTGAATATGCTACAAAGACAACATATTTGATGTTCAAACTGATAAACATTTTTTTTTTTGCAAATAATCATTAACTTTAGAATTTGATGCCAGCAACACGTGACAAAGAAGTTGGAAAAGGTGGCAATAAATACTGATAAAGTTGAGGAATGCTCATCAAACACTTATTTGGAACATCCCACAGGTGTGCAGGATAATTGGGAACAGGTGGGTGCCATGAGTGGGTATAAAAGCAGCTTCCATGAAATGTTAAGTAATTCACAAACAAGGATGGGGCGAGGGTCACCAATTTGTAAGCAAATTGTCGAACAGTTTTAGAACAACATTTCTCAACGAGCTATTGCAAGGAATTTAGGGATTTTACCCTCTACGGTCAGTAAAATCATCAAAAGGTTCAGAGAATCTGGAGAAATCACTGCACGTAAGCGATGATATTACGGACCTTTGATCCCTCAGGTGGTACAGCATCAAAAACCGACATCAGTGTGTAAATGATATCACCACATGGGCTCAGGAACACTTCATAAAACTACTGATAGTAACTACAGTTGATCGCAACATCTGTAAGTACAAGTTAAAACTCTACTATGTAAAGCCAAAGGCATTAATCAACAACACACAGAAACGCCACCGGCTTCGCTGGGCCCGAGCTCATCTAAGATGGACTGATGCAAATAGGAAAAGTGTTCTGTGGTCTGACAAGTCCACATTTCCAATTATATTTGGAAACTATGGACGTGGTGTCCTCCGGAACAAAGAGGAAAATAACCATCCGGATTGTTCTAGGCGCAAAGTTCAAAAGCCAGCATCTGTAATGGTATGGGGGTGTATTACTGCCCAAGGCACGGGAAACTTACACATCTGTGAAGGCACCATTAATGTTGAATGGTCCATACAGGTTTTGGAGCAACATATGTTGTCATCCAAGCAACATTATCATGGACGCCCCTGCTTATTTTAGCAAAACAATGCTAAGCCACGTGTTACAACAGCGTGGCTTCGTAGTAAAAGAGTGCGGGTACTTTCCTGGCCCGCCTGCAGTCCAGACATGTCTCCCATCGAAAATGTGTGGCGTATTATGAAGCGTAATATACGACAACAAGACCCCGGACTGTTGAACAACTTAAGGTGTACATTTAGCAAATATGGTAAAGAATTCCACTTTCCAAGCTTCAACAATTAGTTTCCTCAGTTCCCAAACGTTTATTGACTGTTGTTAAAAGGAAAGGTGATGTAACACAGTGGTGAACATGTTCTTTCCCAACTACTTTGGCACGTGTTGGAGCCATGAAATTCTAAGTTAATTATTATTTGCAAAAAAAAAAAAGTTTATGAGTTTGAACATCAAATATCTTGTCTTTGTAGTGCATTCAATTGAATATGGGTTGAAAAGGATTTGCAAATCATTGTATTCCGTTTATATTTACATCCAACACAATTTCCCAATTCTAATGGAAACGGGATTTGTAATATACCAATGTGTTCACGTCCCGTTTTAAAGAAGAGATGGTGTAAAATACTGTACTTATTGGTGATGATAGTCAACAAATTTTATGTATTCATTTATATTGTAGAATCTATTTTATTTTTGTAGTTGTTGTTGGCTTTTAGCTGGATCAAATCTTTATGAGTTGTCTTTTATTTCCTGGTACTCAAGATGATGTCATCTTCAGTATTTTTCCACGTCCTTGGTGTCTTTAACAACAAGTACGTTGGCTTCTTCCTGTCCTTCATTTAACTCGATGTAGATTTTACGGTTGGGACTCCAAGTGCACTGCATTCACATACGTATACAGGTACATTTTAAAATCCTCAGCTGTTGCCATTTCTAATTCAAAGTTGCATATAGTTCTAACTTATATCTGTCAGATTCAATATAGAAGTACCCCGCCTTCCGGCCGATTGTAGCTGAGATAGGCGCCAGCGCCCCCCGCGGCCCAAAAGGGAATAAGCGGTAGAAAATGGGTGGATGGAAAAACTACAACATGGCTGACAGCGTAGAGACGCAGTCAAAAGGGGCTAAGCCATGAGGAGGGCTTGAGCACGTAAATAAGACCAGACCGCCCATAAAACAGTGCATTCTGAAGAGACAAGCAGAAAGCAGCTTTAAGATGGTCTGTAAAATTACATGTTGTATAGACCACAAGGAAGTGTTTAAAATGTAGGAAAAAAATCATATGACCCCCTTTAACTTACAAGTGATTTGGGAATGAGCTGACTCTCTGCTTTTATTTATGTTTTAAGTTGCAAGCATACTTTGAGTTACGAGATTTTTCAACATCAGTTGAAGTAGTATTTTTAATAGGATCGTGCCGTTTGAACATTTAAGTTATATGGTGATAAGTCGCTGTTCTTGCTTAATAGACACAAGAAAAAAATCTGTTATTAGCAATAAAGACGTAATTTACTGTATTATCACGCTGTGTTGCTCCTGCTTTATTTACACAAGAAACAAACATAAGTTTTGACTAGACATTTGAAGTGAGCGTTTGACCGCCACTCACATATCCATACCCGCTACCAACCTTTAGAGCTATGAACGTTACTGCACAGGAGAGGAAGGAAAAGACCAATACAGAGAAACAAACCATTAAAAATATGTCCCACCAGTGAATCAGCCTTGTTGCAGTATTGTCAGTCAGCGTCACAAGAAGCCGCAGCGAGTTTGCGGAGTGCAACAACACACGTCTAACAACAAACATTTATCAATCCATCCATTTTCTACCACTTGTCCCGTTCAGGGTTACGAAGGGTTGCTGGAGCCTATGTCAGCTGCATTCGGGCGGAAGGCGGGTACACCCTGGACAAATCGGCACCTCATCGCAGGGCCAACATAGATAGACAGACAACATTCACACTCACATTCACACACTAGGGCCAATTTAGTGTTGCCAATCAACCTATCCCCAGGTGCATGTCTACGGAGGTGGGAGGAAGCCGGAGTACCTGGGGGAACCCACGCAGTCACGGGGAGAACATGCAAACTCCACACAGAAAGATCCTGAGCCCGAAATTAAACTCAGGACCTTTCAATTGTGAGTCACATGCACTAACCCCTGGTCCACCCTGCTGCCCCAAAACTATCTAACTAGCTCAAAATAAACAAGTATTTTCTCTGGGATTATTTCCCAGTTTTGATCTCGGACGTCTGGTCACTTATAGCATATAAGAATATTCTATTACTGTTAAGCTAATTATGAATAATAAAACACGCGAAAACATGTGCCCTATATCATAGCTACACGTATGACAAAAAAAAATGTGTGAAAAATCAGTGGTATCCAGTGAGGTAAGATGAATTAAATTCGCTGACAGTTCACTGCTCCTGCCAAATGAATTGCACTGAGTGGAGCGGATGAGTCTGAATGTTGTCCGTCTATCTGTGTTGGCCCTGTGATGAGGTGGTGACTTGTCCAGGGTGTACCCCGCCTTCCGCCCGATTGTAGCTGAGATAGGCGCCAGCGCCCCCCGCGACCCCGAAAGGGAATAAGCGGTAGAAAATGGATGGATGGATGGAGCGGATCACCACTCCAAGATGACGGCCCCACGTCTCGTCAGCGCCAGTAGGTAGTAGCGGTCAATGCTGCTTTTACTTATAAGATGTCTATGGTTATAACATGAGCAGTGAGTTTACATCCTCACTGATTAGCCAATAAACGCTCGCTGACTTTCAAAGCTTACTGTTCTTTGTGCAACTTCAAATGTCGAACAATGTTGGAAGTTGTTGCGCCTCTGTCTGTAATCTTCGAACCGCATATTTTGAATACTGCAATTTGTTTTTTGTTGACCAACTCGTAGTTTTAATACCCGAACGAAACTATCTTTGGCGTCATTTTTCCTCACTGCCGCGTTGTTTGACAGCTCGGGAAGAAAACAACGTGGATCTAATTTGATTGGATGTTGTACTGACAGGCAGCACACACGCTGACAGACACACACGTACATGATGAAAGGTACGGAGCGCTCCTGAATAACTTACTAATCTTTGGGTTTTGGGGAAAGTAGCAAGTCTTGTCAAGTCAAAAGCCTCAAGTCCAAGTGAAGTCACAAGTCATTGATGTTAAACTCTTAAGTCGAGTTGCAGGTCTCTTCACATTTTGTCAAGTCAAGTCTAAAGTCATCAGATTCATGACTCGAGTCTGACTCGATTCCAAGTCATGTGACTCGAGTCCACACCTCTGTCATAGTGTGCGCGCTGCTTGCTGTACAACAGCCATCTTAGCTTGGTTACCCACCACTGGTTTTCACTTGCGGAAAAAGATCACTTGTCGGAATACAAGCAATAGGCTGTTTATGGTGTGTTGTACAACTAGGAAGTAGCTTTTGCCATGAAGCTAAATGTGTTGTTACTACCCACAAGGTGTTTATATTGTAAGTATTGTGCTTCTTCACACACCGGCTGATGATTTTAACATTTATCTTAGGCTAGGTTTCATTACCAAGTTTGGAGGTGTTGAAATTGCCATGTAAAATCGCAAAAGTAGCCTGTCTTTGTTAAACCCAATGTAAATTAGCGTCAAGCCAGCACATTTTAAGTCCAAGGTTACTTTATGTCCAAGTGTTTTCAGTGGACTTTGGCTGAATCTGCTTGAGTGATTGTTTCCTTGAGCCGGTGTTTAGTCTGCAACCGGACGTGATGTCCCGTGCAACAAAGGTAGCAAAGTTTGGCGCCATTTAATTGTATGTTAATCGGTACCCAGCAGTACCAATAGAATTCTGTTGATGCCTATAAAAGTACTGAATTCTGTATTCATCCCTAGTAAAGGCTGTACATTATTATGACCTTATTATATAACACAACTGTAGTATATATTTTCAAATATGATTCACCATCTAAAAAGTATTTTTTTTTTTGCATTAAAAGGCATGTTTCATTTTAAAAGTGTTGTGTTTGGGGAGGCGCAAGCACGGATTAAATTGATTTCAATTAATTTTAATGGGATAGGCTCCAGAACCTCCGCAACCCTGAAAGAGACAAGCAAATGGATGGATGGACGGGGGGTGCTGCTTTGAATTACAAGTTACAAGCTTTCATAAGTTGAGGTGCCACTGTACATTTTGCACTGAATGGCATATTTACAGAACATATTGCACTCTAAGTCAGTTGATTTATTTGTCACTGTGGTTATAAGTGTAACCTCCCCAAAATGCGGTCCGTCCGTCTGTGTGTGTGACAAAAGTATATTTTAGAAGTTTTTGGTGAAATATAAGTTGGTAAAACAGGTGCATCAAATATAAATAACCTACATATTCAACCAACCAGACAGTGCTCTGGTTTGGAAGAATTGAATTTCATCACATAAAATGCAATGTTTGGTAAAATGGCGTTGCAAAATAAAACTTTGAGACACTTTTTTCCAGTCGGTCTCTCTTGTGCATCTTTCCTGGTCAATAGTCTATGTGTAAATGACAGGAAGAGAAGTGCAAGAAGTTGTTTACCAGCACATTTTGGTTTGCACATACAAAGACTGTAGTCCCCAAATATGACGTCCCGTTTTAGATTGTATTGATTTGATTGTATTTTTTTCAGAAATACAATCTTAAAGGCCTACTGAAACCCACTACTACCGACCACGCAGTCTGATAGTTTATATATCAATGATGAATATTAACATTACAACACATGCCAATACGACTGGTTTAGTTTACTAAATTACAATTTTAAATTTCCCGCGGAGTTTCTTGTTGAAAACGTCGCGGAATGATGATGCGAGCGCGTGACGTCTCGGGTTGTAGGGGACATATTAGCCCAGCACCACTTGCGGCTAAAAGTCGTCTCTTTTCATCGCATAATTACACAGTAATTTGGATATCTGTGTTGCTGAATTTTTTGCAATTTGTTCAATTAATAATGGAGACTATAAAGAATAATGCTGTTGGTGGAAAGCGGTGGATTGCAGCTGCCTTTAGCAACCGAGACACAGCCTGTGTTTCTTTGTTTGTTGTGAAGCTTTAACACAGTGTGGTCAAGCGAACATGTTTTCTACGTCAACCAGCAAGTTTTTGGATGGGAAAATTGTGATATTGAGTCGGCTCTTACCGGAGACTTCGGTGGATTATGGGACTTCCTCTTGCAGCTCAAAAAGGCAGCTGTGATCTTGGCTCCTCCATCGGCTTCTCTGAGAGACACTGGCGTTCACCGCAGCCATCCGACTTTCAGGTATGTGTTTACAATCTCACTAAAACACTATTAAAACAATAAGCAGATAAGGGATCTTCCAGAATTATCCTAGTAAATGTGTCTAATTTCATCTGAAACGGTCCCACTGCCGCCGCCTGGAGCCGTCGCTATTTTTTTTTTTTTTTGCTTCACTCTAACTTTCCTTATCCACACATCTTTCATCCTCGCTCAAATTAATGGGGAAATTGTCGCTTTCTCGGTCCGAATAGCTCTTGCTGCAGGAGGCTCACATTATAAACAATGTGAGGATGTGAGGAGCCCTACAACCAGTGACGTCACACGCACATCGTCTGCTACTTCCGGTAAAGGCAAGGCTTTTTTATTCGCGACCAAAAGTTGCAAACTTTATCGTCGATGTTCTCTACTAAATCCTTTCAGCAAAAATATGACAATATCGCAAAATGATCAAGTATGACACATAGAATGGACCTGCTATCCCCGTTTAAATAAGAAAATCAAATTTCAGTAGGCCTTTAAGTCTGGCTCAAAACTTAATCTTTACTGAAATGAATTTTACATCAATATAAAAAATATATTGAGACTAATCTTGAACCCAAGCGAGGTAGTTAGAGGCACCTCAGCAGCTGTATGCTTAAAGAAGATGCTCTTTTTGGGGCAACAGCCATTACTTTACTGCAGGCCATAACCGGCCCGCCAAAGCTTTTAATTTGGCCCTGCCGAACATCACCCTAATTTAATTGTGTCCATATATGGCTTCCCTCACTCTGCTTTCGTACCATTCGTCCTCCCTGTCCAGAATCTGTACATTTTTGTTTTGAAAGTTGTGCTGTTTCTCCCTGAGCCGCAAGCCGAGTCTTGGCCTGTAGAGTTTGGCCGTTTATGCTGGGCCATGCGTCGGCACCAAACGTTGGACTAGATCTGACCAATCTAAGTCCATAAGCACGAACTGAAGAAGCCTACTCGGATGAGCGGCGAAACTTCTTCCAAGACAAACCAAACAGTCCAGTTGCGAACGATTGAACGCCTTGAGATGCGTGTAGAAATGTTGTATGCATGCCATTTGTGGCCGTTCTGTATATTATGTCATCTGTTCCTTGTCAAGGTGGGGACTAAGCATGATACACAAAAGCAAACTACTATTAGTCATGCTTAAGTATTTTTAAATGACGCCCTTTCAACATGCCATGCGTGTTAACAACAAACTTCTAGATCCAGTTCAAGTAGATAAGGTTTATCTGGCCGTAGCAGTGACACACATCCTGATGCATCAGAAAAATGCATTGAATGCCATGAGTCACAAGTAGTTTGTTTCACATTTGTTTGTACTGTTGCACTGCAGAGTCATGTTTGAATGAGAATGAACAAACATTATTTTTTTTGAGAATCACACATAATAAAGTATATAGCACCTACTAACATTATATGAATTATTACATGCAGTGGAAACTGTTGAACACAAACCATTTGGGGTAGCTGTTTAATATGTTTGTATGGTAACAAAATTACAATCGGGCATAATGGTAATAAGACAATGTTTTTACAGTTTAAAACTGTCAATGCAATGCATTGAAAAGTGTAATCTTATTATTTTCCTTATTACATTCCGCCCAAATGCAGCTGAGATAGGCTCCAGTGAGCCCCTGCGATCCCAAAAGGGACAAGCAGAAGGAAATGGATGTATAGATGGCATTTTGTAATACCATTTCCATGTCCATTATGCTAGGGCTGCAACAACAATTATTTTGATAGTCGACTAGTCGAGGACTATCTTAACAATTAGTCGACTAATTGTATCATAAGGCGTACACAAACTCAGTCACTCTACTTTAGCGATGTCCTTGAAATTCAGCTTGAGATATTTTAGACATGTGGTTACCAACAACAAAGATGACTAAATCATTCATAAATATCTATTTATAGTTTAACTATGCTGCTCATTTGGCTGTTACAAAAATAAAAATAACTGCTAATTGTGTGTCCATTTCAATGCAACGACAGGCAAAGTGCTAAAAAACTATCTATCCATCCATTCATTTTCTACCGCTTGTCCCTTTCTGGGTCGCGGGGTATGCTGCAGCCTATCTCAGCTACATTCAGGCGGAAGGCGGGGTACACCCTGGACAAGTAGCCACCTCACCGCAGGGCCAACACAGATAGACAGACAACATTCACACTCACATTCACACACTAGGGCCAATTTTAGTGTTGCCAATCAACCTATCCTTAGGTGCATATCTTTTGGAGGTGGGAGGAAACCAGAGTACCTGGAGGGAACGTACGCAGTCACGGGGAGAACATGCAAACTCCAAACAGAAAGATCCCGAGCCCGAAATTAAACTCAGGACCTTCGTATTGTGAGTCACATGCACTAACCCCTTGTCTACCCTGCTGCCCCAAAACTATCTAACTAGCTCAAAATAAACGAGTATTTTGTAATGATGTGTTTAAATGCAGCGTACAGGTATATTATTGATTATTGATTAACTAGATGCATTTTTACTAATCTCATAGACTCGATGTATGGAACTGTATCAGTGATTAATTCTTAAAATTTTAACTTCAATAGATTGTATGTTTGAATCAAATAATTTAAAAATGATTCGATTCGATTCAGAATTTGTGGTTTTTGATACTATTTAAGGACAATATTGTTTTTTTTAAGAATGATACAATCCTAAATGATTCAGTGAGTTTAGATTAGATTAGATAGTACTTTATTTATTCCGTCAGGAGAGTTCCTTCAGGAAAATTAACATTTTCAGCACAATCCCATTCAAGTTTAGACAAACATTACAGGGAGACAGAACAGGATCGCTGACGGGTCTGCCGGGTTCCAGCGCCCCTTACAAAAAAGATGAGATACAGGTAAACAAGGGGGGGGGGGGGGGGGAGAAAAAAAAAAATAGAAGATTAAAATAAAAATAAAATCGATTAAATCGATTCAGTAACTTTTTAGAAAAAAAAACTGTGCGTGTGGGTCTGCTTTCTGCACGGACTGACACGATGTGCTGGCTAGCTAAATGTTCAACTTTTGTCACAGAGACACTCACACACAGACGAGGTGATTATGTGACTGAGGCTGTGTACAGTAAGCAAATTAAATACAGTGATTTATTCAGGTGTGACAGTAAATAAATTCAAGTTGAATCCTCCGGTTAGGAAATCAGAAATTTAGACTTCCCACTACTAATGGAACGCACCATAAAAGTTGAAATGGTAAATGATTTGCGCATGCGCAAACCGATGCAATTCCCTCACTGTGAAGGTCTCTCTTCTGCTCAAGCAGCAGCACCCGTCACTGCTCTCCTAGGACGGTGACCGATGTGATAATATTTGATGTATCGTATTGAAATTGTTCGGAATAAACAATTTCGAACAACCCACTAACCAATTTGTTTCCTACGTATTCATATTAATCCAAAACCTGAGCATCTAATTATATTCTGGTTGGAGTCCATCCATCCATGTTCTACCGCTTGTCCCTTTTGGGGTCCGGGGGGTGCTGAAGCCTATTAGATGGACAAAATTCACACTCAAATTCACACACTAGGGCCAATTTAGTGTTGCCAAACAATCTATACCCAGGTGCATGTCTTTCAAATAGTATAAATCAGTGGTTTTCACTTCAGAAAAAAACCACCATAATGACTAATATTAAAATACAATGGCGTAGTAGGCCCACGTATTAATTAAAAACAAGACAAATGTTTGATTTAACAGGTATATTTAATATTTTTAACCACTGTAACATTACACACAATTTGAACAGTAACATTGTGTTTGAATATAGGAAAAGGAAACACTGTACTTTAATCAAGTGGTTCTTTGATGTACCACTAGATAGAGCCAGTGTACCACGGTTTGAGAATAGCAGGTATAAATAGTCCAGTTGCTTCTATTCGATTTTTGTGGTTATTGTAAAGCCCCTTACACACAAAAACTGCTCAAATATATTAAGTCAAGCAGCCCTGCAAGGTGTCCTTTACTTTTTTTTGCAGGAAGTTGGCAACACTCTATGTAGACCACAAGGAAGTATTCTAAATGTAGAAAAAAAAATCATAATTTGAATCCTTTAAATTTGGGTTGTGGTTTTATATTATTGTGTGGTGGCTTTTGCAGTTGAGCTGTAGCTAAAAGTTGTTCAATGGTTCTCAAATGGGGGTACGCGTACCCCTGGGGGTACCTGACGGTATGCCAAGGGCTACGTGAGATTTTTTTTTTTAAATATTCTAAAAATAGCAACAATTCAAAAATCCTTTATAAATATATTTATTGAATAATACTTCAACGAAATATGAATGTAAGTTCATAAACTGTGAAAAGAAATGCAGCAATGCAATATTCAGTGTTGACAGCTAGACTTTTTGTGGACATGTTCCATAAATATTGATGTTAAAGATTTCTTTTTTTGTGAAGAAATGTTCAGAATTAAGTTGATGAATCCAGATGGATCTCTATTACAATCCCCAAAGAGGGCACTTTAAGTTGATGATTACTTCTACGTTTAGAAATCTTTATTTATAATTGAATCACTTGTTTATTTTTCAACAAGTTTTTAGTTATTTTTATATCTTTTTTTTCCAAATAGTTCAAGAAAGAACTCTACAAATGAGCAATATTTTGCACTGTTATACAATTTAATAAAACAGAAACTGATGACATAGTGCTGTATTTTACTTCTTTATCTCTTTTTTTCAACCAAAAATGCTTTGCTCTGATTAGGGGGTACTTGAATTAAAAAAATGTTCACAGGGGGTACATCACTGAAAAAAGGTTGAGAACCACTGCTCTAATTCATAATATTGTCTTATCGTGTTTGCATTTGTTGTGACCTTTCTCAGTCACCATAACTGTCTGCCATTCTGGTTTTGGCGAGTGATGGTGATGATGCCACAGACGGGCAGACAGACTTGAATAACGTTTAATGTCCTTTTCATTAGAAGTGTTAAACTAAATATGAAGTCCGCCGTTCTTAAATCCAATGTTTTCCTTTTCATAGTGTTGATAATATCGAACGATTTCCTTTTCAACAATGGTGAATCGTTACCAATCTTCCGAACGGCAAACTTGCCAAGCACGGATCGATATAATTAAATCTAATAAATATAAATTAATATATAATTATTACAGCCCTAATGTTTAATCTTAGAAGGCATGTCCTGAGTTTCCCAAAAGGCATGTGGCATTTTGCCAAAATGTATGTGGCAAACTCAAGACATACCTTATTATTTTTAACACTAAGTGATGGCTTTTTTTTCCGGTCACTCTTCCATAAAGCCCAGCTCTATAGATTGTACGGCTTATTGAAGACCTATGCACAGACCCCCAGTATTTGCTGTGGAACTCCTTCAGGGCCACTTTTGGTCTCTCTGTTGCTTCTCTGAATAATGCCCTCCATACCCGGTCTGTGAGTTTTGGTGGGCGGCCCTCTCTTGGCAGATATGTTGCAGTACCATGTTACTTCCATTTGAAGATTATGGATTTGATGGTGCTCAGAGGATCATTAAAGATGTCTTTATAAGTAATTATGTAACTTCTGCAGGTAATATTTTTTACCAGGACATTATGAGGAGCTTCCTAGCAAATGAGGTGAATATATACTGTAAGCACATGCGAATTAAAATGTTTTAGTTTTCTTAAATTATTTTTTCATATATTTTTTCTCATTTCACTTCACACATTTTTTTACAGATCCATCACATAAAATTTAGATTAAAAACATTTAAATTACAGGTTGTAATGTAATAAAATAGGTAAAATACTTTTGCAAGGCGCTGTACCATGTTCAAAAGATACTCTGTATGGGTAAAAAGATGCATTGATAATCGTTATAATATTAACAAACATTTAATAATCTAAATATAAGAGCCTGAATCATAATTGAATAGTGAAGTGCCAAATATGACACACCCTTGCATTGGGCTAATTGCAGAATAGTATCTTCATCAAAAGGCACTCGTTGTGAATTCTCCAGAAAATTTCCTGATTTATTCACAGATGCGCTCACTCAGACTTTGCGCTTATAAGCTGGCGGGGTACCAGCCGATGTTACATTGTTTGTGATAAATTCAGCTGTAATATATTCTGACATTTGTGTTATCCAATACTATCTATTTACTATCCAACTGTCAATGCAAAGGTAGTGTCCGTTTTGCAGTGTTAGTTTAAAAAGGTCTGGATTCCAGACATCGCCATGTTAATTTTACTTACTTACTGAGCAGTAAGTTATGAAGGTTGTTTGTTTGTTGTTACTTTTAGGTTTGATGGTTGATAAAGTTGTTCAGTCCAACTCATCATATAATTTGCACAATCGTCAATAATGCATATATTTTCTTGAGAAAAAGGCTAAAAAATTGTACATTTAAAATTTAATCTGTTATTAGTAAACAGTATTAACATATGTTACTTGTATTGTTTTGCTCTATTTTTACAATTGTTACAATGTACAATGTAACACAGGGGACTGCGTGGCGCGGTTGGGAGAGTGGCTGTGCTAGCAACCTTGAGGGTTCCTGGTTCGATCCCCACCCATCTCGGGTGTGTCCGTGAGCAAGACACTGAGCAAGACACCCTTGCTCCTGATGGGTTGTGGTTAGGGCCGTGCATGGCAGCTCCCGCCATCAGTGTGTGAATGGGTGAAGGTGGAAATAGTGTCAAAGCGCTTTGAGTACCTTAAAGGGTGAAAAGCGCTATACAAGTATAACCCATTTACACTTACATTTACATTACATTGACAGGCCATATAACAGTAGTGGCTGTTGGTCTTTCGGGTGGAGGAATCTCATTTTCAGTTACTTTCTAAACATGAGTGCAGTTTACAATTACAGATAAAAGATGCTAGATTTGACAAAGAAAATTACATTCAAAGCATTGTAAAAACTCTCCATATCAACAGGAACAGCAAAATGCTGTTTATACTCTAAGATTGCTGATTCACTGAATTCAATCAATTAGGGATTCAGCCGGGATTCATGCGGAAGACCGGCATTCAGGCCAGCCCAGGGTGAGCCTCCTTTTACTTAATTTCCAGAAACACTTGGTATCCGTGGGCGGGACAAAGCAGAGCAACTATCCAATTGCTGTCTAGTTTTGCTGCAGTGGAACAACCCACTCTATTCTTCCCCGTTGAAGGCAATGGATGCTCGACTTCAACACTGTTTATTGCACAGTGACGCTACCACAATCAATGAGAAGAAAGCACATCATTTGTCGTGAAAGAAGCTGATACTGAAAAAAAGGTGAACTCATTCTAGCGCATAATTAATCAGTTAAATGTAAACACAAATGTGCATATTTGACCACATTTTTATATTTTAAGGGAATCTGAGATTTTCTTGCAGTCTTTGAGCAATCCCTACTGCCGTATACTCATCCTCAGCAGGTCTCCAAGGTGAACAGCCTCCGGCATGTTAGAACAAGGCGGGTAAGGAAAGTCGACAAGTCAGATCCGTAACTTCAGGACAAAGGATTGGCTCTAAGGCGGGGGTCAGCAACTCGCGGCTCTTTAGGGCCGCCCTAGTGGCTCCCTGGACCATTTTTTAAAAAGGATTGAAAATGGAAAAAGATGGGGGGAGGATATTTTTTTTGTTTTAGTATGATTTTTGTTTGAGGACACGCCCCCCGTGACCCCGAAAGGGAATAAGCGGTAGAAAATGGATGGATGGATGGACCACCATGACACAAACTTTCCCAATTGTTTGAAATCCAATCTAATCCAATCCACTTTATTTATATAGCACATTTAAACAACAAAAATATTTCCAATGTACTGCACAACACTATTAAAAACAATACTGAAATATTATCCTTAGCTACACCAATGACTAAAATCGTTTTTAATCATATTTATTTTTATATTGGTTTTATTTATTTTTTGTTTTTATTCAAAGGGTAAAACCAATTGAAACAGTAAATAGGTAGTTATACATGCTTCACTACACACTGCAGCACATCAGAGTCATGACAATGGATATGTTAAAAAAGTTCAGTCAATTGACAAAGCCCACACAAGATTTCATTGTTTCTGATCATTTACCATTAACTTTGATCACACTACACACAAGTAAATGATGAGCATACTTAGTCAACAGCCATACATGTCACACTCAGAGTGGCCGTATGAACAACGCCAACACTGTCATGAAAATGTGCCATATACTGAAACGACAATAAACAATAATGACAAACGCATTTTAGGAGATTATTTGCACTGCAACACAACATAAACACTACAGAACAAATTCACAGAATTCCCTGCAGCAACGACTCTTCCGGGACGCTACAATATAAACAAATGCCATTGGTGGCTCTACACCTAACATCCAATGTAATGATACCAAGTACAGAAGCGTATATAGTCGATACCACTATGATTAAATTGGTATGTTTTAGCAACACAAAATCTCTTTTGTTTTTTATTTATTTATATTATGTTTATAAACTCAGGAAATTTGTCCCTGGACACATGAGGACTTTGAATATGATGTCTGATCCTGTAACTACTTGGTATCGGATTGATACCCAAATTTGTGGTATCATCCAAGACTAATGTAAAGTAGCTAACAACAGAAGAATAAGTGATTATTACATTTTAACAGAATTGTAGATAGAACATGTTGTAAAGAAAAGAAAATAACAAGATATTAACAGTAAATGAACAAGTAGATTAATAAATAATTTTCTTCCACTTCTCCTTAATAATTTGGACAAAATAATAGAATGATAAATGACACAATATGTTACTGCATATGTCAGCAGCTAAATTAGGAGCCTTTGTTTGATTACTTACTACTAAAAGACAAGTTGTCTTGTACGTTCACTATTTTATATAAGGACAAACTTGCAATAAGAAACATATGTTTATTGTACTGTAAGATTTTTTGTTAAAAATAAAGCCAATAATGACATTATTTGTGGCCCCTTTTTATTAAGAAAAGTACCAAAATATTTTTTGGTGCCAGTACCAAAATGTTGGTATCGGGACAACACTATTGCAGTCCATACAGTCCAGAATAGAAACGACAACATGGTCTTAAAGATACGTAGCACAGCAGAAAGCACATGCAGTGATACAGCGATTAGCAAATATTGCAGCTTGTAGCAAATGCAAGAAACACAGCGTTGTTTCTTTCTTGTCTTTATTCATAGACTGCCAACATAAGAATGAATCAAACACAACACAATATGCACTTTATAGTTATGGGGAAAACATAACAGGGGGCCTCACTCGCCTGCCGTAACAGGTACAATGTCCATCCCACGGGGGAGCAGGTGTACCTTGTGGGGAAGAACCAATATCATGGCCCGGTGGAGGCGAAGGACATTCAACCCTAACATATTTTGGAGGGCGACCTCGGCGGGGGACTTGACCAGGCAGTATTTCCTCACCTGAAACACAATGCCCCGGTTTAAGCCTGTCTAACGAAACGTACTTCCTGCGCCCGCCCATATCCAGCACAAAGTCTTTAAGACCGTGTTCCAGAACCCTGAATGGGCCATCGTAAGGGGGTTGGAGGGGCGAACGTTGGGCGTCTTGACGCACAAAGACAAAATGGGCATTTTTAAGCTCCGATGGCACAAACGACTTAGAGAAACAGTGGTGGACCGGGCCAGGAGCCAAGGACCCCTTCGGCAAAAAGGTAAACGATCGCGTGGCACAACCCTGAGGTAAAAATTATCCTGGAACGCGGAGTGGTTGACCGAACACCAATTCAGCGGGGGCCGCAGCAAGATCCTCTTTAGGGGCCGAGCGCAACCCAAGCATAACCCAAGGCAAACAGTTAACCCAGTTGCTATCCACGAGCGCTGCACGCACAGCCACCTTAAGCGACCGATAAGAACGTTCATATAAGCCCTTAGCTTGGGGACGGTAGGCTGTAGTACTGTGCACCTGCACACTCAAGGACTGCGCCAACGCTGACCAAAGCTCCGACATAAATTGGGATCCCCTTTCCGAGGTGATATCGGATGGTGTGCCAAAACGCGCAACCCAGGCTGACAGAAACACACGGGCAACGTCTACCGAGGCAGTGGAGGAAAGAGGAACCACTTCCGGCCATCTGCTGGTACGATTTACCATAGTTAGCAAGTGTGTATAACCCTGCGACGGAGGTAGGGGGCCAACTAGATCTACATGCACGTGGTCAAAAGGCCTGACCGGAATTGGAAATGGTTTGAGGGCCGCCTTAGTGTGCTTTGGCGCGCTGACATGCCACGCATGTGGCTGCCCACGACATGCCACGCATGCGGCTGCCCACTCCCTCCCATCCTTCCTAAGGCCAGCCCAAACAAACTTGGCACCAACCAACTTGCCGGAAGCCCGAAAGCCAGGGTGCGACAGGGAGTGTATTGAGTCAAAAACCCGGCGGCGCCAGTCTACCGGGACAACAGGCCGAGGGCGGCCAGTGGACACATCACAAAGGAGGGCGGGACCGCCATTCTGCACCACCACCTCCTTGAGCACAAGCGCCGTACCCTCAGCTTTGAGTGCGCGGATGCCGAGGTTGTTGGGCTGGTCAGCGGCCATTCCCGAAAAATTTAAACCGAGCTGCACGAAGTACACGAGTATGCGTGAGAGACAATCAGCCACAGGGTTGGCCTTACCGGCCACATGCTGAATGTCCGTTGTGAACTCAGAGATGGACGACGAGTGACGCTGCTGACAGGCTGACCAAAGCTCCGTGACCTTTGACATGGCAAACGTCAGGGGTTTGTGGTGAACAAAAGCCGTGAAGGATCGACCCTCCAACAGAAAACGAAAATGGAGTGTTGCGAGTGCTAAAAATTCTCGATCAAATATACTGTACTTCCACTCGTTATCTCGCAGTTTGCGACTGAAGAACACAAGGGGCTGCCACACATTCGCCACCCGCTGCTCAACCACAGCACCCACGGCGACATCAGATGCATCCGTCGTCAAAGCCACGGGCGCCGTGGAAACAGGGTAGGCGATAAGAGCAGTCCCTGCGAGCACGGATTTAGCCCTCTGAAAAGCTTGGACCTGCTGAGGAGTTTATTCGAGGGAATCGTTAGCCTTTTTGTTACGTAGGGCACCATAAAGAGGCTGCAGGAGGTGGGCAGCGCGCAGAAGGAACCGATTATAAAAATTAATAATGCCCAAAAACTCCTGTAGAGCTTTGACAGTGGAGGGACGAGGAAAATCCGCCACCACCTGCACCTTCGAAGGCAAAGGAATCGCACCCTGCGACGAAATACGGTGACCTAAAAAATCAATCTCCGACAGCCCAAACTGACATTTAGAAGGATTTGCGATCAGGCCATGCTCGTCAAGACGTTTGAACACCTGTGTTAGGTGTGACTGGTGCTCCTCAGCTGAAGGACTCGCCACCAAAATGTCGTCAAGATAAACAAACACAAAATTGAGCCCGCGCAACACTGAGTCCATTAATCTCTGAAAGGTTTGTGCTGCCCCCTTCAGGCCAAAAGGCATACGCAGGAACTCAAAAAGCCCAAACGGGGTTATTACTGCGGTCTTGGGCACGTCCTCGGCGCGCACCGGGGCCTGGTGGTAACCGCGAACTAGCTCTACTTTCGAAAAAATGGCGGCGCCAGCCAGGCGCGCCGAAAAGTCCTGGATGCGCGGGGTAGGGTAGCGGTCGTACATTGTGATGTTATTAAGGCGGCAAAAATCCCCACAATGGCGCCAGGAACCATCTGACTTAGGCACCATGTGCAAGGGCGAAGCTTACGGGCTATTAGAACACCTAACGATGCCTAAACGCTCCATAGTAGCGAACTCCTCCTTAGCGATGGTCGATTTAGCCGCGTCAAGACGGCGCGCGTGCGCAAAAACTGGCGGGCCCACCGTGGGAATGAAATGTTCAACGCTGTGTTTAGTGTCCGCGGTGGAAAAAGCACGAGTGGTTAATGACGGAAAATCCGCCAGCAAACGCTGAAAAACGTCACCAGATACCGAATGATTAGCGTGTGGTAATGGTCCAAGTCCCCCTGCCTTACATGTAAAAGTTGAAAAAGACACAGCATCAATCTATCGGCGGTTAGTAACATCAATAAGCAGTCCATTAGCACACAGAAAATCCATGCCAATAATGGGGACCGCGATTGCGGCGATGACAAAATCCCACTGGAAATTACGTCCATGGAAGTACACAGTCAACAACTTGGAGTCAAAAGTGTCGATTGACGAGCCGTTGGCGGCGTTCAGCAGCGGCCCGCTTTGTCCGCGTCTGTGGCAGGTAGCAGGCTGACTTGCGAATCGGAGTCCACCAGGAAACGTCTCCTTGACGACGAGTCAGCGATGAAAAGCAGCTCGCTTGCATCGCCGGCGCCCACAGCCGCTACTGAACGCCGCCGTTTGGAGTTTCCCGGGGCCGTGAAGGAGCATGGAGGAACGCACCGTCGAGCTTTGGCGCCAAAACGTTGATGGAAGAAGCACTGGCCTGCTTTGCGCCTTTTACGGGTAGCGACTCCCGCCATTACCGCCGGGTCCGCGTTCTCCATCGTCTGCAGCGGGGGCGCTTCTACGCTCTGCACGGCAAACCGTCTGGAAGCCAGAAGCACCCAGTCAGCTTCTTCTGCCAAGCCCCGGTAATCGTGGGAGGCCAGAGAAGTGGAGTTAGCTAGCGCCGCACGGGCCGCAGATGGAAGCAGCCGCAAGAAAAGACGCAGGAAAATGAATCCGCCTTCCTCGGAGCCCAGCAGTGACAGCATACTGTCCATTAAATCCACGGCGAAGCTGTCGCCCAAACCCGGCAGAGAAAGAAGTCTATCCGCCCTCTCAGCGTCAGTCAGAGTAAATCTCCGAAGCAGGGGATTCTTGAGGGCGGGGTACTTGCCACTCTGCGGAGGGTTTCGCAACAGCTGCATAGCGCGGCGAGTGGTTGCCTGGTCGAGTGCTGTCACAACCAAGTGATACCGGGAGTCATCGCCGGTGATTCCTCGCAGGTTGAAAAGGGACTCGATTTGCTGGAACCATGATGCCGGGTCGCTCTGCCAGAACTCCGGGAGCTTGCAGGTTGCTGGAGTTGCAGGTTGCTGGAGCTGGGGCGACATGGCGGATAAAGACCCCTCTTCTGCGCGAAACATTGTCGGGGTCACCAATGTGGCAAATGCAAGAAATACAGCGTTGTTTCTTTCATGTCTTTATTCATAGACTGCCAACATAAGAATTAATTAAACACAACACAATCTGCACTTTTATAGTGTGTCCCTGAAGACACAAACCACACCCATTCTGCTGAGTGTGAGCATGGTCCTAGTGCCCTCCACAAGCTCAATTTAAATATGTTGACAAGCGGTAGACAATGGATGGATGGCTGGATGGATTACAAATTACACACATCTGTGCCACTAGTACAAAGCAAAGCTACTGCCAATGGTCCAAAACAGGAAATGGAAAATACAACGTAAAAGAATGACCAGAAGACATAAACAACAGAAAACAGAACTATAAGTCCAAAACTTATTTATGTGTTGGTTTGTAGTATGTTATAGCTGGATTTGAATATTAATTTCATTCGGAGCTGTAAACATAGTGTGTTAAATATACAGAACTGTCAAGTCATTTATCCTTTTGTTCGCACAGTACAATACAGTGAAAATGGGCACATTGTAAATGGTGATAAACGTGCTGTTAACCGCTTGCATTGATCAAGTATTCTGATGCCAAATCCCACTGATATGTTAAGTAATCATATACAATTCTTAAAAATATCTTCCAGTTTTAAACTGTTGCAAAATGAGAAAATGATAGTTCTCTTTTAAAATGTCTCTAAGGCCATGTCCACACAAACAAAGATACTTAAAAACAGGGTTGTCAAACTAATTTTAGCTCAAGGGTTGCATGGAAGAAAATCTATTCTCATGTGGGCCGGATTCCAAAAATTATGGCATAATAACTTAGAAATATAACTACGACAACTTCAGATTGTTTTATTCCGGCCCAAAATAGAACAAGCACATTCTGAAAATGTAAATATCTCAAATAATCCTCATGACAAACCACTTCAAGTAGGTTGAAAATTCTGAGGAAAAGATTGGTGCAGTTGCAAAAACACCATGAGAACACAATTAATTTAGACTTAATATCAGCATATCTACAAAGCAATTAAACTTTAAAGGCCTACTGAAACGAGATTTTCTTATTTAAATGGGGATAGCAGGTCCATTCTATGTGTAATACTTGATCATTTCGCGATATTGCCGTATTTTTGCTAAAAGGATTTAGTCGAGAACATCGACGATAAAGTTCGCAACTTTTGGTCGCTAATAAAAAAGCCTTGCCTTTACTGGAAGTAGCAGACGATGTGCGCATGACGTCACGGGTTGTAGGGCTCCTCACATCCTCACATTGTTTATACTCTTAGCCTCCAGCAGCAAGAACTATTCGGGCCGAGAAAGCGACGATTTCCCCATTGATTTGAGCGAGGATGAAAGATTTGTGGATGAGGAAAGATAGAGTGAAGCACTAAAAAAAGAAAAGGTGACGGATCCAGGCGGCGGCAGTGGGAGCGTTTCAAATGTAATTAGACACATTTACTAGGATAATTCTGGAAGATCCCTCATCTGCTTATTGTGTTTATAGTGTTTTAGTGAGATTATAAAGTCATACCTGAAAGTCAGATGGCGGCGGTGAACGCCAGTGTCTCTGAGAGAAGCCGAGGAGCCAAGATCACCGCTGCCTTTTTTAAGCTGCAGGAGGAGGTCTCATAATCCACTAAAGTCTCCGGTAAGAGCCGACTTAATAACACAATTTTCCTATCCAAAAACTTGTTGGTTGATTGAGAGAAACATGTTTGCTTGACCGCTTCGTGTTAAAGCTTCACAACAAACAAAGAAACACCGGCTGTGTTTCGGGTGCTAAAGGCAGCTGCAATCCACCGCTTTCCACCAACAGCATTCTTATTTGACGTCTCCATTATTAATTGAACAAATTGCAAAAGATTTAGCAACACAGATGTCCAAAATACTGTGTAATTATGCGATGAAAAGAGACAACTTTTAGCCGTGAGTGGTGCTGGGCTGAAATGTCCGTTCCAACCAATAACGTCACAAGCACGCGTCAACATAAGTGTCATCATTCCGCAACGTTTTCAACAGGATACCTCGCGGGAAATTTAAAATTGCAATTTAGTAAACTAAACCGACCATATTGGCATGTGTTGCAATGTTAAGATTTCATCATTGATATATAAACTATCAGACTGCGTGGTCGGTAGTAGTGGGTTTCAGTAGGCCTTTAAGTTACAGCCCATCTAGGATTAAACAAACAATAAAATAAAGCATAAATAAAAAAATATTCCATGTATAAACTACATCTTTTATCATTTCCACATATTAACTGTTTGCTAACTCAACAAACCTTACAAACTAAGGTAGAAACTATTCAAGAGGGTTGAGTTGCTCCCTGCCTTTGGGGCTTCACTGTGTATCAATAGAAAAACAAAAGCTTTGCAATGTGTGAAGAATTTCAACAAACCCAAAATAACAACTTAAAAGACTGAGAGTATTGCAGGAAATCACACACTGTTCACTTTGTTTAATTTTGCACAGAAGACAATCATTTTCACAGACCTATATCAATGTGCAGTGTCTCATGCAGCATTTGGTGGGGTTACCAATTTTTATTTTACCCAGGTTTGTTTAAGGTTGGGGTTTTTTTCCCACTCCAGACTGGGCCCCCTTAGGAGCCCAGTCTGGATTGTATTTTTTTACTCACCCTTCCCCAGCATTTACCTTTTTCCCATCTTTCACGGGGCGCCTTATGGCAACCCATTAGTGTTCTTGTTCTGTAACTCTGTACACTGTTTGTTTGTCTAATCTTGAACAGGTTTGTGCTGAAAACAAAGCTTCGTTGTACTTGTGCAATGACAATAAAGACCTATCCCCTATCCTCTCCTAAGGGAGAGGAGTCGCAGCCCGCTTTACCGTGTACCTCTTGCTTGGTATATTTGCTTGCCTATAAGAATTGATATTGCGACATTCAGTGGACACATTTAGAACAGCAGTTTCTTTAATTCAAAAATGCAACTCAATTTTACACTTTGCAAACACATCTCGCGGGCCGGATTGAACCTGTTTGCGGGCCTGATCCGGCCCGTGGGCCATATGTTTGATAGCTTGCTTTAACGATTGTCTCTCTAATGTTAAAAAAAAAATCTCTAAACACAAGTGTATAGTTTGAAAACAGTCTCTGTCTACATGAAAACACAACGCTTCTCAGTTGTAATTTGAATTGCCTAATATGGAGGTAAAAATTGCCATGTGAAATTGGTCATCAGTACCATGTATATTGCATATTCAAAGTAAATTGGTTTAAAGAGGAGCCTTCCTATCCAGCGGATGGAGTCTGATCTGAATACACCTTTTTGCCCACCGAGTGTTTGAGATGGTGCCGAGTCTGGAACTGGACATGACGTTATACAGCCCACGCCTGTAAGGGCCTTTTCCTCCGATTCTGGATCAACATTTGCATTAAAAGTGACTGCTGCAACTTGGGTTTGGCGTCATTTGAATTTGAACGATTATGGTTCTGACTCCCATTTCCTGTTTCGATTCCTGTTCTCAAAGAATTTGGATTCTAAATCTTTTAAGAGAAAGAGTCAAAAAATTGAAATTGAAAAATTGAATGGTTCTAAGAGACTCGTAATGTTAGTCCCGGTTCCCATTGACACTCGATGCCCAACCCTAATTGCAACACATCGATTAGTTCCAATAACACTTACGTCACACTTAATTGCCATTGTTTGCACGCCAGAGTTGCTCACTAAGTTGACTTTCCATAAAGCACCACTGTAAGATTTTCTGTAGAGAATTGCAACCCCAACAAAAAGCTATGAAAGGATGAATATGGCGTCGGAGGAGTCGGCAGAGGGACCACGCAGAGGCATAATCCAGGCTTAAGTGTGCCTATACACTGTAGGAGTAGTAACTATCTCAAAAAATGTTCTACTGTAGTGGACTATATCAGTAACAAGAGTCTTTGAAAGGATGTCTTTATATAGTGCTCTGTGGCCTTATTTCATTCTAAATCATTACAAAAAACGTTAGCTTCAACTTTACAACCCAAAAGGGCTCATATCATGATTTTTTCTCTACAATTAAAACACTTTTTGTAGTAAAATGTAATTAATGGTGGTTCTTTGTTCAACATTATGCATACATAATGTTTTATAGACAATCTTGAAGTCGCTTTCTGACAGCCGTTTTATTAACCTATTGACTACAGCGCCGGACTACAATATCGAACTCACGCAAAGTTCTTGGGGTAACTCTCCGCCATATAGGAAGACATCCGCAGATGTCACATGTGGCTCGTATGTAGGAAGTATGAAGGAAAGCAAGATTGTTTTACAAATATCTTCGCCATAACTTAATAGTTAGATTTCAAATTTTCGGGACTTATGCAGATCCCAAAAACAAGTACCGATAGGTAAGAAAAGTTGGTTGGTTTTAGGTTACCTTTAATACTGTACTGTGATTTATATCATCTTATTCTTACCAAGAATGTTCCTTATTTTAAACTTGACTTGTCACATAATTTGCCTCCTTGGCTATGTATCAAAAAGTCTTATCTAAATAGAAGAAATGCAGTTTATAATACTGTTTCCATCTGTCTCTTGTTTTCAGGTGGAGCGCATTGTAGATAAAAGGCGAAACAAGAAGGGTAAGTGGGAGTACCTAATAAGGTGGAAGGGCTATGGAAGTAAAGAGGACACCTGGGAGCCGGAGCACCACCTACTGCACTGTGAGGAGTTCATTGATCACTTCAACAGCTTGCAAATACATTCGCACAAACAGCCCAAGATTCCCAAAAGTACAGCCAACGGTCATTCGGCAGCCACAGAAAACTCCAGAGCTCGGGCTGAAGTGCGAAAGAAGAAAAGCGGTAGTGAGCCAGCCGTTGGGGTCCGAGTGGGAACTATTCTAGGGATCCCAGGTGGAGGGTCAGCAGCCGTTCACAGGCAGAGGAAGGTTGGTGAAGGGCTTGGTAGGCATGCTTTGCGGGACAAAATGAGCAAAGCCATGACCTTTAAGACTCCTTCACTAGGAGCCCCTCGTTTTGTGGACCCGATGAGGAAGCCTTATAATGGACTCCAGAATGGAGATGTGGAGCCTCACATGTACAGGACAGCATCAAGGTCACACAGAGCATCTTCGGACAGGGTGAACGGAGACCAAAAAGAAATAGATACTACTGAATTAGGTAAGCTTTTAATAGAAGATTAAATACATATTTTTATAACTATTGAGCATAAAATATTGCGCTCCAACAGTCACAAGGTTCTTCTTTTTCCATCTGCTATCTTGCTTTGTTTTGGTTCACACTGATTGGTATATTCAGGCACAATGGGTTTCTGTTTTAAAAAACAACGCTCACCCTGCACCAAGCAGCAGCGAATGAGCAAGAATCTCACAATAATCTTAATACGTAAGGCTGATAGTAATTCAACAAGCACTGTCTCTTTATAACATATTTTCTTAAAATCTTTACATTTTCATAATTTTGGGGCATTTTCCTTTTTACTGAACTAGGCTAAATAAAAAGAAGTATTTGAAATGTTGCTCTAGGAGAAAGATCCTTTGGGTTCATGTCTTTGAGGTTGCATGCACAGAGTACATGTCAGTGTTTTATGAATGCCAATTTTTATATTTAAATATTGTTCTTATGCATATCCTTAGATTTTGATAAGTCATGACATTGTTTTGTCATATGCAAAGTACTTTTAAAAACAAGTGACAATTTAATATGTTTTTTTATTTGAATTCTATTGTTTTGTGTATGGCATTGTTTTTCTCGCGCTAGACAAATAAGTACACCAACATCATATATCATTACCGTTACTATAATCCATTGGCTCCTCTTATGGGACAAATATGTTTAATGTGTTACCCTGACAACGCTATGTAGATTGTTGATTACAACAATATGTGTAATGTACTAATTAATAGAGCTGTCTTCGGCGAAGGATTATCATAGTCAAATCTGATTTGTTAGATTTTGTCTAACCGTCAAATCTATTGCTATGTTTTGTTTTTTTTGAAGAAAACGATAGATAGTTATGATAGTAATCTATACCGACTGGTCACTAAGTGTCAGTATAACATCACATGAAGTAAATCTAGCCATTACAAAGTAATTATTTCAGAATATTATATGAGAAATACAGTTTTTTTATTAAAGTAAACAAAACAAAGATATCTTTTGCAACTTTTTCCACCTCAAAAAAGGCTCAACCACTTTGATCAAAAACAGTAGAGGCTCAATCTGGCAGACAAAATATCAAACTTGACTAAATAGAGGAATTAAATGTTGAACCTGCAGAATGATCAATAACTTTACCAGCAAAACGAGGTACATCTCCTAGGTGAGGGAGCGCATGCCTGTGGAGTTCCACCAGTGTTTACGGCAAGATTTGTTCGGCTAGAGCAGGGGTAGGGAACCTATGGCTCTAGAGCCAGATGTGGCTCTTTTGATGACTGCACCTGGCTCTCAGATAAATCTTAACTGACATTGCTTAACACGGTAAGTAATGAATAAAACCGCTGGTAATCACAGTGTCAAAAATAACATTCAAAATATAAAACATTTTCATGCATTTTAATCCATCCATTCGGTTTCTACCGCACCTGTTCAAGAAGTCGCAATATCGGTGAGAAGTATTTTATTTGTTGTTGGTTAGCTTCAGAATAAATAATGTTATTAAAAATAATAAGAGACTTATTATACTCTAAAAATGTTGGTCTTACTTAAAAATGCACGCATTTAGTTGTAGTCAGTGTTAAAAAAATATATTATATGGCTCTCATGGAAATACTTTTTAAAATATTCAGCTTGTATGGCTCTCTCAGCCAAAAAGGTTCCCGACCCCTGGGCTAGAGGCTCCTGGTGACACAAAGAACTTCCTGATTGACTGCGGCACATCCTGAAATACCCAGACCCTATTTAGACATTATTAGTAAAAGATTTCTGTGTGCAGACAAATTGTTTTTGGAGTGAAAGATTTGGGAGACTAAAATATATGGCCAGCTGTTTTAAACATGTGACGTCACACAAGGAAGCAGCGATTGCTTTCAAGTGATATTCAAAACTGTAAGGAGATAAAAATGTTTTCTTACTGTCTAAAAACGATTTGTCTGCACACAACAATCTTTTTCTAATGATGGACGCAATCCATCCATCCTCCCAGGTACTTAGCAGGTACTTAACTCTGCCTCCCTTCCATGGAGGGCGAATGGTAGGGATGGCGCTACACAGGGACTAGGGGGGCTATAACCCCATCAGAAATCTGTAAAGGCTCATGTAAGACCATCAGAATTTTATTTTATATTTCACAATATTTTTATGTATTCAAGTTAGAAAACATTAAAACGTTCACAAATAGCCATTCTGTTCCATTCTAATCCCTGCTTGCGTGTTTGTCTGGCCTGGGTATGTGAGGGGGATGAGGGAGGTGAGTCTTTTATTCAATCATCAGATAGGTTTGTCTATCTTAGCCAATTACCATGAATTGATTAACGGTGGCAGAGGGGTTAGTGCGTCTGCCTCACAATACGAAGGTCCTGCAGTCCTGGGTTCAAATCCAGGCTCGGGATCTTTCTGTGTGGAGTTTGCATGTTCTCCCCGTGAATGCGTGGGTTCCCTCCGGGTACTCCGGCTTCCTCCCACTTCCAAAGACATGCACCTGGGGATAGGTTGATTGGCAACACTAAAATTGGCCCTAGTGTGTGAATGTGAGTGTGAATGTTGTCTGTCTATCTGTGTTGGCCCTGCGATGAGGTGGCGACTTGTCCAGGGTGTACCCCGCCTTCCGCCCGATTGTAGCTGAGATAGGCGCCAGCGCCCCCCGCGACCCTGAACGGGAATAAGCGGCAGAAAATGGGAATGGGGGGGTGATTAACATGGACCACGACTTAAACAAGTTGAAAAAGTTATTCGGGTGTTATCATTTAGTGGTCAACTGTAGGGAATATATACTGTACTGTGCAATCTACTAATAAACGTTTCAATCAATCAATCAAGCATAGCAGTCCAATGCAGCTAGATTAGCATGTTGCAACAGCGGCGATACTGTGTACACTTGATCACGTCCACGCTGAGCAGATGCGCAGAGGGCTGATATAAGTGAATTGTATTTATATAGCGCTTTTCTCTAGTGACTCAAAGCGCTTTACATTGTGAAACCCAATGTGTAAGTTACATTTTTAAACCAGTGTGGGTGGCATTGGGAGCAGGTGGGTAAAGTGTCTTGCCCAAGGACACAACGGCATTGACTAGGTTGGCAGAAGCGGGGATCGAACCTGGAACCCTCAAGTTGCTGGCACGACCACTCTACCAACCGAGCTAAACCACCCCATACAGCGTTTGTATGGTCTGCTGATTACACTGACAATGTTTCTTTGTCCAAAAATCTTACTCTCACTAGTTGGATCCCCTATTCGTGGATTTATTTTAGGAGCAAATTCAGAATGGAATGGTTAATTGAAAGGGAGCTATTGAAAAAAATTTAAACTGAAGTCATGAAAATCGATAATTTTCTCAGCACCGCCATGTATCACTCAAGACCCTTCTTAGCCCGAGTAGAGAAAAAAAATCCTAGTGTATTAATATCTGAAAAATCTTTGAGTATTTAAAGACAGCCCTACTAATTATTATCATTGTTGCTAAACAATTGTGAGTTGAGTTTCTCTACAATTCCCGCCCTTAATATACATGAGCATAAACAACTGCAGAATGCCTGGTGTATACGTTTTATTTATCTACGGGCATGTAATGTTAGCATTCATTATACCATTGTATTGTCTTTTCACCTCATTATTTTTTGTTGCTTTAGTCACCTGGGCAAAAATTTTGACCGACATGTTCAACAGATTCTGGCTCAGATTTTAATTTAGGTTTGATTGTAAAAAAAACATGAAATGATAATAATAATAAGCTTAGCACAATATGTGCTGTGTTTTATTCATCAGCTTTCAGGATGCAAGGGATTGATTGATTGATTGATACTTTTATTAGTAGTTTGCACAGTACAGTACATGTTCCGTACAATTGACCACTAAATGGTAACACCCGAATAAGTTTTTCAACTTGTTTAAGTCTGAGTCCACGTTAATCAATTCATGGTAGTACAATATTGTATAGTCAATACTCATCCAGGGCTTTGGAGTGGTACAAGAGAGAACTTGTTTACAAGAAGTTAATGAAATGTGTTTGTGTTCTTTAGGTTCTTAAAGTCAGTATATTAACACATCTGCCAATATTGAGGGGACCTCTGCCCTTGAAAGAGCTTAAAAGCACACTGTTCCATAATGGTGAGCTGTGTTGATACTTTAAAAAGCTCTAACCATGGGTCTTTGCTGCAGAAGCTGATAACACCTTTCAATGTGACAGCGAGGTCACAGTCCAGACCCCACACTACACCAGTTAATCATTTATATTTATTGTCAAAACTTCATTCCCACTTAAAAACTGACAGTTCAGGCATTGAAAAAAATATTTGTATTTTGATGACCTTACATAAGTCTTCATATCCCTGATGTCTGTCATGAGAAGTCCCTCTGCTGCCTCATAATCCTCACATACTTGTCTCATAAAATCCTTCATAATTGTCAAATACCGTCACGATTATTGCGTTCCAGTTAGACACCCACTTAAAGCGGCAACTTTTCAACTTTCATAAAATATGTTCATAACTTTTGGGATGATACATCGACTTACAGCTAGGCCTTAAAGGCCTACTGAAATTAGATGTTTTTATTTAAACGGGGATAGCAGGTCCATTCTATGTGTCATACTTGATTATTTCGCAATATTGCCATATTTTTGCTGAAAGGATTTAGTAGAGAACATCGGCGATACATTTCGCAACTTTTGGTCGCTAATAAAAAAGCCCTGCCTTTACCGGAAGTACCATTCGATGACGTCACCGATGTGAGGGCTCCTCAGATCCTCACATTGTTTATATTTAATTAATTTGAGCGAGGATGAAAGATTGTGGATGAGGATATTGATAGTGAAGGAATAGAAAAAAAAAAAGTAAAAAAAAAAAAAGGCGATTGCATTGGGAGCGATTCAGATGTTTTTAGACACATTTACTAGGATAATTCTGGGAAATCCCTTAACTTTCTATTGTGTTGCTAGTGTTTTAGTGAGTTAAATAGTACCTGATAGTCGGAGGGGTGTGGCCACGGGTGTGTTGACGCCAGTCTCTGAGGGAAGTCACGGCAGCTGAATGGACGGCGCAAGCTCCGCTGATCTCCGGTAAGAGGCGACTTTTTAACCACAATTTTCTCACCGAAACCTGCCGGTTGACAAGTGGTCAGGAACCATGTTCGCTTGACCGCTCTGATCCATAGTAAAGCTTCACCTCCGGGAATTTTAAACAAGGAAACACTGTGTGTTTGTGTGGCTAAAGGCTAAATCTTCCCACCTCCATCTTTCTTCTTTGACTTCTCCATTATTAATTGAACAAATTACAAAAGATTCAGCAACACAGATATCCAAAATACCGTGTAATTGCGCAATGAAAAGAGACGACTTTTAGCCGCAAGTGGTGCTGGCTAATATGTCCCCTCCAACCAATAACGTCACAAACACGCGTCATCATCGTGTAATCATTCCGCGACGTTTTCAACAGGAAACTCCGCGGGAAATTTAAAATTGTAATTTAGTAAACTAAACCGGCCGTATTGGCATGTGTTGCAATGTTAATATTTCATCATTGATATAGAAACTATCAGACTGCGTGGTGGTTAGTAGTGGGTTTCAGTAGGCCTTTAGGGCTGACCTGGGAAAATTAAAGCCTGGGGGCCACATGCGGCCCGTAAAGCTTTTCAACCTGGCCGCTGGACATTCCCAAATTATTTTTTTAGATGTTTAAGATGTATGGCGACTTGTCCAGGGTGTACCCCGCCTTCCGCTCGATTGTGTCTGAGATAGGCACCAGCGACCCCATAGGGAATAAGCGGTAGAAAATGGATAGATGGATGGGTTTAAGATGTAAAGTGTAGCTGCCATTATGATGTGCAGTGATGTTTTGTAATGAGCGTAAGTCTTCAACTATACTAAGTATTTCAATGGATGGAATCTGCATGATATTGAAGTGAAGCAACTTCTGGCCTCTGTAACTGAGGAGATGATAAAGTTAAAAACTTGGTTTAATACAAAAAAATTGTCTCTGAATTTAAAGAAGACCAAAATAATGATCTTTAGCAATTGCAAAAGTAATATACCAATCAGGATTGTTATTGATGATACACCAATAGAATATTTTCAACAAAATTCTTTCTTAGGAGTGGAAATAGATAAAAATAGCTCATGGAAGCCTCATATAAGTTACCTGAGGACAAAAGTTGCTAAATGTGTTGGAATGATGAGGAGATCATGTCATTTATTGAACACCGATGCTCTGCTGTTATTGTATCATTTATTTATTATGTCATATTTAAACTATTGTATTGAAGTCTGGGGAAATTGTTATAAATCGCATCAATCAGCCTTTAGTCACTCTGCAGAAAAAGGCTATCAGGATTGTTTCCAATGTTACCTACAGACATCATTCAAATCCACTATTTATGGACGTAAAGCAACTTAAACTGAACGATGCGATCAATTTTAAAACTGCTCAAATTATGTTTAGGGCATCCCAAAACTCTCTACCATCCAATATCTAGAACCTATTCCAGGATAGAGATGATCACCATAGTTACAGTTTAAGAGAAAACAACAAATTATGTTTGCCTAAATTTAGAACCACTTTAAAATCAATGTGCATTTCAGTGCGTGGAGTCAGTCTGTGGAACAACTTAGGGGACAAGGTAAAAATGTGTTCTAACATGATTCAATTTAAAACACTGTTTAAAAAAGAAGTACTGAAGAAGTACGAGGAGGAAAGAGAGTGATGCCCTCAGCACAGAGCGAAGGGAGAGAGGTGTATGGTCAGAGAGTGTTTGGGCCTGTGTGTGTGTGTGTGTGTCCGTGTGTGTGTTTTGTCTCGTATTGTCTTATCTCATAGTAACAGTGGTACTATAGTATTGTTAGTGTACAAGAGTTGTTCTTGTTTTTGTTTATATAGTATTGTTCTTGTATTATATTGTTTATGTGAAATGTGGAATGAGTGAGAGGGGTTGGGATATTATAAGCATCTGCTTCATCCAACCCCTTTTCAAGCCTTGCATGATTATCTTTGTCAAAGTGTAAAAAAGAAAAAAAAACGTGTTTTGTTATATTGTGCAGGTTTGAAATAAATATTTCAATAAAAAAAAAATCATATACTGTACTAGTTACTATGTCCATCTAATTAGTTACTATTTTCATCTAATAAGTTACAGGGGTTACCTAATTAGTTACTATGGTCATCTAATTAGTCAATATTTCCATCTAATTAGTTACTATGGTCATCTAATTAGTTACTGTGGTAATTTATGTCACAGCAACTCAGACGAGGCACCAAGCAGTGTGCGTGGGGAGCGTTTCCAAAGAGTGTCTGTCTTTGTCATAATGTTTTTAGCCTTCAATCAGACATTATTGTGAGGTTTTGTATTAGTAGTCCTAAAAATCAGATGTACCGGCCCCGAGACACATTTTTTTCTCAAAATTTGGCCCTCCGAATAAAATAATTGCCCAGGCCTGCCTTAGGGAGTCTGTATCACTCTCACTGGCATTAGGCAACTTTGAGGGGCCACACAAAAAAAACACAAATGTGCTAGGCATACGTCACTCCCCCTTTAACCATGCGGTGCAAAGACGGAAGTCGATACGGAGGCCTACGTGCCTCCAGAAAGGACAGTCAAGGATTAACATTGTCCTGGCTTTCACTGGCTGGTGTGAGTTCAAAGACGAGTAGGGATCCCAGACTGATGCTGCCTTGGCTCTATTCCTGCTTTACTCATAAGCACCTTCCGATGCTCAAATCGAAAGGACAATGCTAATCAGGTCTTGTCGCAAAACACTACAGCTTTGGTCCAATGGCGCCGCCAAAATTAACCAAAACTGAAAGTTTTTAGGTGACGCTTGAAATAAAGAAGTCAATGTTTTTAACGTCTGCCTCACAATACGAAGGTCCTAAGTAGTCACGGTTCAATCCTGGGCCCGGGATCTTTCTGTGTGGAGTTTGCATGTCCTTCCCGTGAATGCGTGGGCTCCCTCCGGGTACTCTGGCTTCTTCCCACTTCCAAATACATGCACCTGGGGATAAGTTGATTGGCAACACTAAATTGGCCCTAGTGTGTGAATGTGAGTGTGAATGTTGTCTGTCTATCTGTGTTGGCCCTGCGATGAGGTGGCGACTTGTCCAGGGTGTACCACGCCTTCCGCCCGATTGTAGCTGAGATAGGCACCAGCGACCCCGAAGGGAATAAGCGGTAGGAAATGGATGGATGGATGGATGAAACAATTTGGTGTACTTTGTTTACACATGACTATTAAAAAGGTACATGTTGAGCTGAACAGAACTTCATTGCTGGTTTGTTATTCACCGAAACAGCATCACCTACCAAATAACTTAAAAGATGAATAGAAATGTGTAGTCTTTGTTGCAGAAACTTGTGTTGGAAACTGGATTGCTGCGTATTTGTTTCTGTGCTTGCTTCCTCCTTTTTTTTTATGTTTGTGGGACCTTTCCGTCTTCAAATTAGTCCTGCCCAGGCTGCCTCTATTTACTGTGTATTAGCTAATACTGCCTTATCCTGATTAGACACCTTGTCTCCTCTGCAGTTGAGTAAAGAAACGCCTCAAAGCATTACATGAGAAAACACATGGGATATTAATTTTATTGAATTCCTTGTAGTTGTTTCACCATTTAACCACATTGGACTGTGTTTGCAAGTGTAAATATGCTATGTCTGTTTTGCACAAGTATGACACCTATTCAGAAATCAGCCATGTTTAAGAATTTGCAGCAAGAAATTTAAGATGATAGCCACCACTCTGGCAGCTATTATTGATGCTAATCCCTTAATCCTGGAAAGACTCCTCTGCTCACCTCACTTAGCTCTCTCATCTGCATCTATTGTCTCGTTACTGTGACAGCGCACGATTCTCAGAGGGTCTCTGATTGAACACTAAAATTACAAGAATGGATTGAGAAAGTCAAGCAAAGCAACATATACTGGAAATGATCAAATCAAGTGGAATCTTAATTTAATAACTAAAAATACCTTTGTACAGTAGAATGGGTTACATTCTGAGACCATATGTGAATAGTGAATGAACACAGGTTGCTAAGACGGCCATAGAAATGTATCTTTTTGGCACAGAAAAACTATCAAATCTGGTATCATACTGCTGTGTCTAAGCGCCAACTTACACAAAGCCAGCTTGCTATAAACGCCCCCTAGAGTTTCTTGAAGTGTCAAATGAATGTCTATGGAACTCCTGTCAGAAGAGAGTGCATCTTGCAGGGCATGGAAGCAGGCCTCCAACGTATTTCAACGTTTGCCATAAAAGTTAAAATCATTAAATAGGTTTTGAGCTTATTTGGGTCCGGGTTTTGGGGGCAGTAGTCTCAGTAGAGAAGCCCAGACTTCGCAGTCTTTGGCTATCTCTTCCAGTTCAAACAAAGACACACAGAGGGGTTTCCAGGTGAGCTGCAAGATATTCTCACTCCAGCGTGTCTTTTGGTCTACCCCTGGGCCTCCGTTCGGCTGGGCATACACAGAAATACTTACCAGGAAGCCATCCAGTGCATGCTGACTAGATGCCCGAGCCACCTCAACTGGCTTTTTTTGATGTGAAGGAGCAGCAGCTCTACTCTTAGTTACTCCCAGATGACAAAACTGCTCACTCGGTTTGTTATTCCAGCCTCCTTGCGGAAGAAACTCCTTTTCGCAGCTTGATCTTACTCTTTGGGTCACTACCCAATGCTTGTGGCCATAGGTAAGGACAAAAACATAGAAAATCGAGAACTTTGCCATCAGGCTCAGCTCTCTATTCACCACTAAAGTCAGGAACAGTGACTGTATTACTGTGCTGACTTGCTTGTCTATTTCACGTTCCTGCCTTCCCTCCCTTGTTATACCAAGATATTGGTACTGTCCAACTGTGTGAAGATCACGCTCCCAAAACAAAGCGTTCAATCCACCCTTTACTAAACCTTCCAAGGAAACGCTAGCGGTCATAGCTTGATGAGGCCATCAGGACCTCATCATCTGCAAACGGCAGAGATAAAATCTCAAACGGCTCCAAAACTGGACAACTTCAACACCTTGGCAGTGCCTTGAAATTGTGTAAATGAAAATCCGAAACAGTTGTTGGGCCGATAACACATTTTGCCCAACAAGATACAGTTGAACCTTGATTTACAATTTCCTCTATTTGTGAACGTTTTGATTTACTAAACTTTTGATCGAGCTGCATATGCTGTGTGCGAACCATGTCTCTGTTTGTAAAAACGCCTGGCAGGGCTTCACATTGTAAAGGAGGCGGAACCGTTCACTCGCTTCTGCAGAAGAGACTTCTTAGTCACGTTTCAGCGCTTCAGCGTGTGTTTTCTAACCCTATTAACAAGTTTTTCCATTTTGCTAACTCAATATGTGTTCCAAAAAGCTAACAGACCAGAGTTGCAAAAAGGAGAGAATCTCTTTGGACTTTACAAAAAAAAAGAAGAAAAAAGGCTACAGTAAGGAATTGACAATGCAGGCTCAGTACCACAGAAATATTTAATTGTGAAGAGACTGCAATTTACTGGACAACAATGCCAGAGGAGACTTATTGCACAGGTAGGCAACATTTCCTCTTATTTACTTTCTTGCGGCACAAGGCGATACACACAGACAAAAGGGAGCAAGCTAGCGAGACCATGCCCCGTCCCCTTTAGTGTGTGCCTGTCTGTACGTCCTTACCAGCTGCTTTTTATCCCAAGCTCCTTGTTGATGATTTTTATGTGGTTGGATTTTAACTTTTTTAAATGTTTATTAAGGATGATATGATCGTTTTAGAGAGGCTTCTGGGTGCGCGCGCATGTTGCCAGGGCAGTGCACACAGCACAGTTCAGTTGTTATTAAAAGGAAAGTCGATCCACCCAACTTTTGTTTATTTGAGCTTACACTAATTATTTTTTACCTGCACGCTGCCACTTATCGCCGTCATGCGACCCGAGCGTTATAGAATCCCGAGCAAGGACACACCAACATGACATGACAAATGTCTGTCAAATATTTGCAGCACCTTTAGAGATTCCAGTTTTTCAACAGTGTTAAATGGCAGCATGTCTTTGGCGATGTATTTAACGACTTTTTCTGTGAGTACAGACTATTTTGCGCTGTTTCCTTTTTGCGTTGTTTCCTTTGCACTGACCTTGTTCACCGAACGCTTCAGAGTTGTGGACTGTCGGGTTGTTTTGTTTCAAGTGGGCGTGTAGGTTTGTCGTATTTGAACACATTCGGTCAACTAGCTCCTCAGTGTTTATATGCTCATCTTGTTCCAAATGTTTAAACTGAAATATTCCCACACTGGTGCGGTGTAATTTGGTTTGGTTTTGTGATTATTTTGTCCATGTTTGCTACTAAATGTGTTGCACTCTCCACACAAAGAGTCAAAGACACTTAATGAAGAACAAGATAATTATCCCCCTTCTTTTCATTATTCCGTTATTGCATTTCATTTCGCTTACAGCTGTTGAAACAGACAAAAAGCATATATGCTCAAGAGAGCAGTGGTTCTCAACCTTTTTTCAGTGAACATTTTTTTAATTCAAGTACTCCCTATTCATAGCAAAGCATTTTTGGTTGAAAAAAAGACATAAAGAAGTAAAATACAGCACTCTGTCATCAGTGTATAATTCATTAAATTGTATAACAGTGCAAAATATTGCTAATTTTTAGTGGTCTTTCTTGAACTATTTGAAAAGATATATGTAAAAATAACCAAAAACTTGTTGAAAAATAAACAAGTGATTCAATTATAAATAAAGATTTCTACACATAGAAGTAATCATCAACTTAAAGTGCCCTCTTTGGGAGTTGTAACAAAGATCCATCTGCATTCATGAACTTAATTCTAAACATTTCTTCACAAAAAGAGAAAAATTTAACATCAATATTTATGGGACATGTCCACACTGAATATTGCATTGTTGCATTTCTTTTTACAGTTTACATTCATATTTTGTCGAAGTATTATTCAATAAATATATGTATAAAGGATTTTTTGAATTGTTGCTATTTTTAAGAATATTTAAAAAAAATCTCACATACCCCTTGGCATACCTTCAAGTACCCCCAAGAGTACGCGTACCCCCATTTGAGAACCACTGCTCTAGAAGCATGCACATAACGATTTATCCACACTGAAAAACTTACCGACTTAGTTTTCATGATTCGTCGGTTTAAATGTTATATCGAATATTGTCTCTATGCCTGAACAGAACCGATGGCAAAGTGCATCCTAGGCGGAGGCCAATGCACGTGGTTAACAGGCTCGACTTACTGCTGGCAATGGTAACCATGCTCCCTACTCAGTTTGTACAAGGACTTACAGCATGGATTATACCACAGATCCTGTACTGTCAAATGATCCACCAATCCACCGTTAAATGCATTTTATAAGTCCACAGTATATATACAATATAATGCATTAGCATTGGGGCGGTATAGCTCGGTTGGTTGAGCGGCCGTGCCAGCAACTTGAGCGTTGCAGGTTCGATCCCCGCTTCTGCCATCCTAGTCACTGCCGTTGTGTCCGTGGGCAATTACCCACCTGCTCCCATTGCCACCCACACTGGTTTAAAAATGTAACTTAGATATTGGGTTTCACTATGTAAAGCGCTTTGAGTTACTTTGAGAAAAGCGCTATACAAACATAATTCACTTCACTTCACAAACTCCTATGCACCCTCCAGTTACCTTTTAGGTTTAGAACTGGTCTAGTAATTTGGGAGGGAGGCTGTAGCCTATTCCAGCTGCTCTCAGGCAGAATGCAAGGTACACCCTGGACAAGTCGCCACCTCATCTCAGGGCCAACACAGATAGACAGACAAGCATTCACACTCAAATTCACATACTAGGGCCAATTTAGTGTTGCCAATCAGCATATCCTGAGGTGCATGTCATCGTCATAAAATGCTTTTTCCTTTTTGAGGAAGCGAGATAGCTTAGGCGTTGTTGTTGTTTACTAATTTGACTGTTTTTTTGATTATATAAAATAAATGAATATTTGTTTTTATCTGTATTTTGCCTGCCCTTGCTTTTTAAATGGACAGAAGTTAAATTAAGTTGTTTATATAACAGCTGAGCCTAATGAGCAGCACAGTTACACGGGTTTCTGGATGAAGTTCATCTTAGTCTTGTTAGCACGTGACTAAAAAATATTTAAAGCGAAATTTGAAAGCTGATAGCTATGCTAGATCCACTGATTAGGTGTGCATTTCATTAGTTGACTAATTGTTAAGTTAGTTGATGACTAGTCCATCCATCCATCCATTTTCTACCGCTTATTCCCTTTTGGGGTCGCGGGGGGCGCTGGCGCCTATCTCAGCTACATTCGGGCGGAAGGCGGTGTACACCCTGGACAAGTCGCCACCTCATCGTAGGGCCTGATGACTAGTCGCTTATCAAAATTGTTGTTAGTTGCAGCCACAAGTGAGTAGGTGTTGCCAAAAACGTTACTAATGTAAGAGTAGTGTTACTTTATGGCATGACTCAAGTCAAATTATAAAGTAATCATCCAAACTAATTCATATTATTATAAACATTTCAAATAATACATTTTATTATTCATTAATTATTTAGATTTTTTTTTTAATATTTTCCTGCACAGGTGATTAACAGAAGGAGAATTTATAATTTCCAAAGTCTTTGTTGCTGTACTCCTTAAGTGCATGGCCAAAACACTATTAGTGAACCCAGTATGATTTGATGAGATTATGAAGTCTCAGTCAAAAGCATGTGAAAATGACTTTGTCGTGTAAAACCCCTTTTCAAGTTTAGCTAGATTATTTACAGTTATAGGAAGACGAAATCTTCCAATTTTGCATTTTACTCATACTTGTTAAAGGGGAACGGCACTATAAACTGCACTACAAACTCAACCACATTTTGGGATGATGTAGAAGCTGGTTTATCTCTTTCCGTAGTTAGCTTTTACGGTTAATACCGAAGCATGCCGATGTGTTACTGCGCAGCTCTTACAAAAACAATGTCGCAATGTGAACCTGCTTTTACCGAAATAACCCTCTGGCATTGGCCTTTTAGCTTTACCGAATGCTAGAGCAAAGACCCACGGTTAGGTGGTTTTAAGCCACTATGGCACCCCACCTATGGAACAGCTTGCAAGAGTCTTATGACTGCAGAGAGCGTACAATTTTTATAAAAAAAAAAAAAAAAAAGGCTAAATACACACATTTTAATCAGGCTTTTTACTGATCATGTTAAACCCTTATGTCTTTCATTATTTTATTGTTCTATCTTTTTATTAATACAACTACTTTTATTTTCTCAATGTTATGTTTTAATTCACTTATTATTGTAATATTTTTATTATTTAAATCAGGGGTGCCCATTACGTTGATCGCGAGCTACCGGTCGATCGCGAAGGATGTGTTAGTCGATCGCCAGCCAGGCATTTAAAAAAAATAGACCTAAAAATTAGCGATCATCAATCTTCACCAAGACGTCACTTTCGTCACTTGATTGACATTCATGACACCTGAGGGTCTTGTGAGATGACACTGGCTGCTGCGAGCTCATTATTAAGAAAAAGTGATGGACAGGAAGGCGAGAATCACTTTTTATTTCAACACATTCATGCCGTAACTGCTGTCAAAACTCTAAAGACCGACTGCACAGTTCCTGTCTTCACAATAAAAGCGCTGCTTCCTCTTGCCTGCGCTAACAAGATAAGAGTCTCAGAAAGCTGGCGTGCAAAAGCTAGTAAGCTACAGAGCTAATGGATTTCTCGTAAAGTGTATAAAAACGAGTATGGAAGCTGGACAAATAAGATGCCAAAAACCAACCACTTTCATGTGGTATTGGACAGAAAGGAGGACTTTTGTTCTCCTCCATTTGAAAATGCCGACGTTATCCGCACTTCTGTCGGATTCCAATCAATGCAAGTCATCCGAATCAGGTAATTCTCCAACTTATATTCTTGTCTTCATGAAAGAAAGGACTTTATATGTGTTAAACATTATTGCATTATCATTAAAAACCTTTAATATGTTAACAAAAATGTGTGTTTCATAACTAAAAACAAATAAATGATATATATCAGGGGTGTCCAAAGTGTGGCCCGGGGGCCATTTGCGGCCCACAGCTAATCGTTTACCGGCCCACCACACATTCTGCAAAAAAACAAAATTGATACTATTGCAAAATTTCAAAAAAACATTTAAAAAAGTAGAATGAGGTAAAATCTAATGAGAAAAAGTGGTAATGTTGACACAAAGCTGCCATGCAGGCAGTTTTTTTCCTTTTGTCTTTATTTTCTATTTTTTCCATTGCTCAAAAAAAAAGGAAAAAAAATCTGTTGTAATGAGTTATTACCTAAAAATTATCACTTTAAAATGTTTTATGTGGAAAAAATATTGCATATGTTGTGTGGTTGCCAAATAAAAACATCAAAGTTTTGACAAAAGAGCATAAAACAAACAAAATCGACAGATATATCGGAAGTTGATCTTGAAATTTAAGTGTTAAAAGTTAAAAAAAAACACTAATAAAATGTATCACTTTATGAGTGGGGAACCTTTCGGATCTCAAATATATTTGGTAGGATTTTATTTAACTTTTCACTGTGATTACTCAAAACTATTAGATAATTAAAATCAATGGTGTCCCACATTATTGATCTTTGAGGGCTTTAATTGCTAAATAAAGGAATTCTCCTGAAGGAATCAATAAAGTACCATCTATCTAAATACTGCATATTTCAGTTTTACTCTAAAAAAAACTAAGTTGTCTTTGACAGAAAAGGCATAAAACCTTATTTGTTTTACTTTATATCAACCTCAAGTTGATTAAAAAATAATAATAATAATTTGACGTATTTTTAACATTTTAGGGACTGAGACCCTCTATGCTCCCCAGGAGCCCTAAGGATTAAAAAAAAAAAAAATCCATATATTTTGCTATGGTTTGAAAATGAAAAATAGAAAAATTGCTCCCGCATTTAAATTTTTCCGTGTGCGGCTCTGTGTGGAAAAAGTTAGGACACCCCTGATGTATATGAATGAGGTAGATCCCCTCGACTTGGTGGATTGGAAAGTATCTTGCCTCCAGAAGAAGTGTGGTCACCCCTGATTTAAATGTTATTTGTACATATATTTTATCATTTGTTATATACTATTTTTAGATGCCGTTAATTTTATTCTCCAGTGTGGATGGCTCAAAGGTGGCGTTTTTCCTCAAATCCACAGCGCCAGGCCATGTTTTGTTTTTGCTTTTTTAGTGTCAATTGTGCTGTGTGTGTGTGTGTGTGTGTGTGTGTGCGTGTTGTCTTCTCTCTTTTCTACTGTACATCAGTGTTTGCCACTTGCCTGTCTATGAAAAGTGCTATATAAATAAAGTTTGATTTGATTTGATCTGATGTCCTGCCAAGCAGGCAGATAACAGTGTTTTGAATGTGAAGCGAGAAGACACAGGAACATTTAGAGCAGGGGTGCCCATTACGTCGATCGCGAGCTACCAGTCGACCGCAGGGGGTGTGTCAGTTGATCTCGAGCCAGGCTTTTAAGAAAAATAGACCTAAAAATTAGTGATCATCAATCTTCACCAAGACGTCACTTAAATGACATTCACGGTACCGGAGGGTCTTGTGAGATGACGCTGGCTGCTGCAAGATCATTATTATTAAAATACTACCGAGAGGGAGGCGAGAAAAACTTTTTATTTCAACAGACTCTCGCGCCGTACCTTCCGTCAAAACTCTAAAGGCCGACTGCACTTTTCCTATCTTCACAATAAAAGCCCTGCTTCATGCTGCCTGCGCTAACTAAATACAGAGTCTCGAAAAACTGGCGTGCACAAGCGATCCCTCAGAAAGCTGGCGTGCACAAGTGATGTGCACGCCAGCTTTCCGAGACTCTTATTTTGTTAGCGCAGGCAGCATGAAGCAGGGCTTTTATTGTGAAGATAGGAAATGTGCAGTCGGCCTTTAGAGTTTTGACGGAAGGGACGGCGCGAAAGTCTGTTGAAATAAAAAGTGTTTCTCGCCTTCCTCTCTGTCATTTTTTCATAATAATGAACTGGCAGCAGCCAGCATCATCTCACAAGACCCTCGGGTGCCGTGAATGTCAATCAAGCAAGCTACGGAATTTGCCGCCAATGTTTTTCTTGTAAAGTGTATGGAAGCTGGATGAATTAGATGCCAAAAACCAAACACTTTCATGTGGTATTGTACAGAAAGGACAACTTTTTTTCTCCTCCATTTGAAAATGTGGGCGTTATCATCATTACTGTCTGATTACAATCAATGCAAGTCATCAGAATCAGGTAACACACCAACTTATAGTCTTGTCTTCGTGAAAGAAAGACATCTATATGTGTTACACATGCTTGTATTATCATTAAACACATTTAACTTGTTTACAAAAATGTCTCTTTCATAAATAAATAAATATAAATGATATATATAAATGAGGTAGATCCCCTCGAGTTGGTCAATTGAAAAGTAGCTCGCCTGCAGAAAAAGTGTGGGCACCCCTGATTTAGAGGGATTAAACACCAGACAGGCAGCAGTTTTTTTGGGGAATGAATTTTGGCTACAAGAGACTTGGGGAGTGTTACATTTTAGTGAGAATGTAAGAAATGAAGGCATGTCCACCTTTTTACCTTCAAATGGTGCAGAAACATCCAATTTCCAGTATTTTTCACATATGCATGCACCACTTAGTTTGTTTGCTAGAGGCGAACTAAGAAAGCATTTCGAGTAATCAGTTTAGCAGTGATAGAAATCACTCAACAGTTAATGAAACGTTAAATTGGGTCTCTAATAATTAAAAGTTTCAGGCAAGACTATTATCTACAATATTTGTGTAAAACTTTTAAATCAATGTTCTGCCTTATGTGTAAGTGGTAGTGTAGTGAAGCCTGCTTTTTTTTTTTGCAAAGCTGTCCACCGCAAAGTATTAAGCGGGCTGATCGTGCGAGGGGCGAGACAGACGTGGTATCATGTCCTTGAGGAAGGAAATACGGAACTTTGAAAACCATTGTGTGAGTGCCTCTTCTCTCAAAAGTGGAGAAAAAATTAATGAAAGGATGTTTAGTGCTCATAAACAAGCTCTGGAGACACTTACAGTATTTCCTGTTAATACATCATTAAAATAGTACATACAGTAGTGCTTAAACTTATGGGTTTAATTGGTTCTGTGACAGAGAACGGAACCCTAAACATTTCTCAACGTCCATCCATCCATCCATTTCTACCTTACCGCTTGTCCCATTCAGGGTCGCAGGGGGTGCTGGAGTTGATGCTTGCTCCCCACCAAAAAAAACAGCACAATTTTAACATGTAACAATCCTTTTGAAAAGAAAAAAATAACTTTCAGTTGAGAAATATTGTATCAAAACAATGCAATACAATGTATTATGACAACTACATTAGTTTTATGAAGTCATGTAAAAATATTGTACAGAATTTACCTTGGCGAGTGGACTTTCACTGTATCTCCTTTTAGCAGCTTCCCTATATTTTTATAGATTGTCTGCCATTTAGATATTTTAACATTCTTGGCTGTCCCATTCATATTTTTTATTTTTATTTTTTTTTTATTCAAGGAATGTAATCAATTTCTTTATTCTCAGCACTTTCCTTCACATTGACTTTCTTCTTTCCCATGCTTGGAAAACAAAGTCATGTCGATCTCTAACAATAAGCCAATGCCAGCGAGTAGGATGTTTTGGTCGGATCTTCTGGGGTTCACTGAGTTTTGCTACACAAACTAATGGCAAGGATGTTTGTAACTCCAATTTCTGCTTGCAATTAGCCGCGAAAAAGTTTTATCTCAAAACACTCTTAAGTTGAAGTACCAGCCTATTAGGAGGCACTTAAGGGGATTTTAAGCGATCTCATAAGGATGGTTTGCGGTGTGTCAATAACTGAATCACATTGCTTTACATTGAAATTAATAATCTTTTCGACTGACTTAACCCTTTTTCTCATCCCGTTTGTGTGTCAGACTCCCCTTTGGCCGACGGTAAGATGCAACTGCACAGCTCAGCAAAGCGCAAGATGGCAGAGGAGAAGTGTTACGTGTTTGACAAGCGGCTCAGGTACAACGTGCGACAGAACGAGAGCAACTGTCGATTCCGGGACATCGTAGTCCGAAAGGAGGATGGTTTTACGCACATCCTTCTTTCCAGCCAGACGACGGACAACAACGCTCTGACGCCAGAGGTGGGAATTACTAACACACAATAAAGGTTGCTGTTATTGTTTTATATTGTGCTTCTCCAATTACATGTTGTTGAACTGCAGTAAATGCGAAATAATTACTTTTTGTGAAAATTGTGGTTCTAATACAAGAATAGCTTTGGAATGGCTGCAAGTACAGCACATTTAGCATTTTCTTCCCCCTCTAATGCAATGCTTGCTCCAGACTGCTTCCTGCCAAGTATGAGTTCTCCAGTGAGGTAGGGCACATGTGATCCAGCATCATACCATCTGTTGGGTTTTGCAGCAACTGCTGCAGTGTGGGGAATTAGGCAGCTTGTTCCTAGAGGACCGGAAGAGAACTTACGACCCAACACATGGACAGATTACCTTTGAGCTTCGTCATGTACAGTTGGAATACATCTGATACTCTGTACATTGTTGCGGCTAATTCCACCGATTAAATGTCCATGTCATGGCATAATGCACTGGTTGTGGTTATCTCTAAAGTAGATTTTAAATATATGATGTTGGCAGTCATCTGTAATGGTAAACTGCAGAAAACGTCAAATGTCATGTTTCATTCATTTCATTAATGGATGTTTATATGTCGTTTGTTGTAGCATTTAAATTACATTAGCGGACTCTACCATATCGTGCTTGGTAGATCATTTTCCAACCAGAGAGGTGCATAATTATTAAATATATGGTTATTTTATTCATTATTAATTTGGAAAAAAATACATTTGTAGCATCTGAGACTAAATTGATTGTACTTCTTAGCTGGAACCAGCAGAGGTGCAGTTTAGTTGAGCTATATCCACAAGTTCCTCTGCTATGACACTATTCTCAGGAGCCTTTTTCCACTCAATACAACACAGGCACTGAAACAGGAGATCAAAATGGTACATTTGAGGGAACGTTATCTGATTCACATTTATTCTTCACTTTATGATTCAGCAAAACTGAGAATTTAATATATCAGTTGAATCCACATGCAAGGCTATTGCAAAAAAAAAGTATTTGGCAACCTGCCTTGACTCACATATGAATTTGGAGTGCCATCCCATTCCTAACCCATAGGGTTCAATATGATGTCGGTCCACCTTTTGCAGCTATTACAGTTTCAACTCTTCTGGGAAGGCTGTCCACAAGGTTGCGCAGTGTGTTTATAGGAATTTTCGGTCATTTTTCTTAGAGTTTATTTGTGAGGTCACAAACTGATGTTGGTTGAAAATGCCTGGCTCTCAGTCTTCTTTCTAATTTATCCCAAAGGTGTTCTATTGGGTTCAGGTCAGGACTCTTTGCAGGCCAGTCAAGTTCATCCACACCAGACTTTGTCATCCATGTACCTTGCTTTGTGTACTGTTGCACAGTTATGGGCCTGCTCCAAACTGTTCCGACAAGGTTGGGAACATGGAATTGTCCAAAAGGTTTTTGTATCCTGGAGCATTCAAAGTTCTTTTCACTGGACCTAAGGGGCAAGCCCAACTACTGAAAAAGAACCCCACACCATAATTCCTCCTCCTCCAAATTTCACACTCGGCACAATGCAGTCTGAAATGTACCGTTCTCCTGGCAACCTCCAAATGCAGACTCGTCCATCCGATTGCTAGATGGACAAGCGTGATCACTCCAGAGAACGCGTCGCCACGGCTCCAGAGGCGACGTGCTTTTCACCACTGCACTCGACGCTTTGCATTGGAATTGGTGATGTATGGCTCAGGTGCAGTTGATCGGCCATTGAAACCCATTCCATGGAGCTCTCTGCATACTGTACGTGGGCTAATTGGAAGGTTACATGAAGTTTGGAGCGCTGTAGCAACTGAATGTGCAGAACGTCGGCGACCTCTTTTCACTACACACTTCAGCATCCACTAACCCCTCTCTGTCAGTATATGTGGCCTACCACTTCTTGGCTGAGTTGCTGTTGTTTCCAAACTCTTCTATTTTCTTATAATAAAGCCGACAGTTGACTTTGGAATATATAGGAGCAAGGAAATTACACGACTGGATTTGTTGCACAGGTGGCATCCTAAGACAGTTCCACCCTGGAAATCACTCATTCTTTCACAATGTTTTTTAGAAACAGCCTCAATGCCTAAGTGCTTGATTGTGTAAGTGATGGATTGTATACACCTGTGGCCGGGCCGAGTGATTAGGACCCTTGATTCTGATCATTTGGATGGGTGGCCAAATACGTTTGGCCCAATAGTGTATGTCTTTTTTTATTTTTGCATTCTAACTAAATTGTGAACAAAAGTCTGCTTACAATGGAACCAATTGAAGTTGCTCTATTCCGCCTTAAAAAAAACATCCAAACACCTCAATTAACATTTGTAAAGAAGTTAACAGGCACTTTCATAATAAATTACGGCGGCATAATTAATTTTACAAACAAATCACAACGTTTGCTTTTTCTTTCAACAATATAACTGATAACTACTCACTGCATGAGAGACAACAAACCTAATAAAACAACCTTACTGTAAAATGTCTGCTGTTCGTAGGATGCCAACTGTAAGATTTTGATATATTCCCGTTTAGATGATTAATGACTCAATCACCGCAAAGAAAAAAGCAGGGTGGAACAAAGCGTTTTAGGTCTTTTTCACCATTCCAGGTCTAAATTGACTTCAAGTGCATCTACTTCTCAGTTTATGTCCATATCATTTAACTACCCAGGTGAGAGTCATGATTTACAGTATAATCTAGAATTAAAATTAACAAGCTCCGAGGCAAGAAAGCAGGTTACTGATTATGTCAATACAGCAGCCGTAGGACGTTGCCTCTTTTTGATCAATGCGCCGCTAAATGTAGGTTGAGTTGGAGTTTATTTCGAACATGCATACAACATGATACATTACAATATCCAGTCCTTAATGTTAGCTCTTATATCGGTAATACATGGCTAATATGTGGCCGCAAAATGTAAAGGAGTATTACTGGCGCCTTTTAGATGGTTATTTATTGTACTAGCTAGAATGTATTACAAAATACGTGTGTTCTTGTCTTTCATAAAGATTGTGAGTTATTAGCAAAATTCCAAAATGAAGTGCAGTTCTACTTTAAAGCTTTGACCTGAAACTAATAAAGGCCTACTGAAAAGAGATTTTCCTATTCAAACGGGGATAGCAGGTCCATTCTATGTGTCATACTTGATCATTTTGCGATATTGCCATCTTTTTGCTGAAAGAATTTAGTAGAGAACATCGACGATAAAGTTCGGAACTTTTGGTGCTGATATAAAAGCCTTGTCTTTACCGGAAGTCGCAGACGATGACGTCACAAGGGTGAGGGCGCTTCACGTCCTCACATTGTTTTTAATGTGAGCCTCTAGCAGCAAGAGCTATTCGGACTGAGGAAACGACAATTTCCCCATTAATTTGAGCGAGGATGAAAGGTTTGTTTGTGAATGATGATATTGATAGCAAGACTACAAAAAAAATCAAGTTAATAAAAATAAAAAGGCGATTGCATTGGTACAGATTCAAATGTTTTTAGACACATTTACTAGGATAATTCTGGGAAATCCTTTATCTTTCTATTGTGTTGCTAGTGTTTTAGTGAGATTAAATAGTAACTGATTGTTGGAGGGGTGTGTCCACGGGTGTCTTGAGGCCAGTGTCTGAGGGAAGTCGACGGCAGATACAAGGACGGCGCAAACTCCACAGATCTCCAGTAAGAGGCGACTTTTTAACACAATTTTCCCACCGAAACCTGCCGGTTGACAAATGGTTGAGATCCATGTTTGCTTGACCGCTCTGATCCATAGTAAAGCTTCACCTCTGGTAATTTTAAACAAGGAATCACCGTGTCATCCGGGAGGAACTCAAAGTAAAGCCGCTGCTCCTCCACATCGAGAGGAGCCAGATGAGGTGGCTCGGGCATATGGTCAGGATGCCACCCGAACGCCTCCCTAGAGAGGTGTTTAGGGTACGTCCAACCGGTAGGAGGCCACGGGGAAGACCCAGGACACGTTGGGAAGACTATGTCTCCCGGCTGGCCTGGGAATGCCTCGGGATCCCCCGGGAAAATATAGACGAAGTGGCTGGGGAAAGGGAAGTCTGGGCTTCCCTTCTTAGGCTGCTGCCCCCGCAACCCAACCTCGGATAAGCGGAAGAAGATGGATGGATGGATGAATCACCGTGTTTTTGTGTGGCAAAAGCCTAAACCTTCCCAACTCCATCTTTCTACTTTGACTTCTCCATTATTAATTGAAAAAATTGCAAAAGATTCAGCAAGACAGATGTCCGGAATACTGTTTAATTGCGCGATGAAAAGAGCAGACTTTTAGCCGCAAATAGTGCTGCGCTATTATTTCCTGACAGTCCGTTACGTCACGCGCACGCGTCATCATTCCGCGACGTTTTCAACAAGAAACTCCGTGGGAAATTTAAAATTGCAATTTAGTAAACTAAACCGGCCAGATTGGTATGTGTTGCAATGTTAATATTTCATCATTGATATATAAACTATCAGACTGCGTGGTCGATAGTAGTGGGCTTCAGTAGGCCTTTAAAGGTTTGATTGTTTTTGATGTAAAATCCAAAGGTTGAAATATAGGTTGTTTAATAATAGCAATTTGCCATGATATTGAGTCGTAGGTAATCATCACTGCACCCTGTATCAAAGCTTTCCATATGTGAGAATATAGTCTTTGAATTCCTCACTAAAACCTGAGAATCATCTAGAGCTTTCAGTTTTTAGGATTAAACTTACAAAAGACTGGGCTGATAACCTTACTTTTGAAGATATACTCTCATTTCAACCTTAAAATAGGTTTCTTTTCATGTGCAATATCACCAATTAAAGGAAAACTGCACTTATTTTGGAATTTTGTCCATCATCCACAAGTATTACTGTTATGTTCCCAGATGGCTCTGGGTCTATGGATCATAAGAGAAGGCAACATAAAAGTGCGTAAACCAAATGAGGCGTATGTTAAAGACAACAAAGCCAATAATTGAAAACAAAACTACAGTAGTGTTAATGAAAAGTAACCATGGGGGGGTTACAACAAGACAATTCGAGCCTAGCTTGCAAATACAGGTGCTATCAATGGAATGAACAAAACGTACCAATTGATACCTCTGACAAAGAAAGGTAAGCTTACTAACTAAAGCTACTTATTTAGCATAAACCAAAAACCTACCTATCTACTCTAGCCGAAGCCTACAAGGATGACAGCCACCACAAAGCTTGGTGTCTCTATACACAAGCAAATCCTATGTGTGTAGTGTATAGAGGCCTCTGTCTAACCTTTCCCAAGACTAGGCTGCATATTTTACAAAATACTTCCAAAACACGGACAGATGACAGGTTAAAAAAAAATAGACAAAAAAAACTGGTGGCACAAGTTAAGCAAAGAGATTAACAAAAACTGGTAAAAAAAAAAAAAAAACTAAGTAGATCTGACAATAGCAAAATCAATTAGTCTATGAAGGCCACAACACAGCATGGCAGAAAAAGAATCAACCTGATCCAGTGGTGAGCAGGTGGTTTAAAGCAGGATGGGAGGATGAATGGTGGACCGGGATTGGCTGGCTGATTAACAGGTGAAATGAGGAGCAGCTGGGAACAAGAACTGGTTGATTGGCAGCAGAGGAAGTTAATGAGTGTGACCTGCAGCTGCAGAACAGTTAGAGGAAGAAACACAAACAAACCACCACTACGTGGAAGGTAATAATGACAATGACAAATGTCTTTCCCTTTCATGTGTGTTCTAAATAGTGAAAACTGCTTGTATGAGGCGACTCACAATGCAGGTATTAGGATGAATTTATTCCGCATGTAAAGCACTCTACAAACAGGATTTCAAAAAACGCTCGATTTGCATGACGTGACGTGCATATTAACCATAACCAAACTATAGGGACTTTATTGGCACCAAATCGGGAAGTTTGTCACACTCAAACTCAAACTTACACTTTGGAAATTCACACGCTACCAACTTGCTACTCTATGGCTCTCAACAAACGGAATGCAGTATAAAACCATTGCAAAATCGCTTGGAATATTTTTTTTTAATCTTAGGAGTGAAGATTATTCTAAATTTACCAGTGCAAGGAAACCACAAGTGCTGAAAGACACAACCATCCCATCAGTCAGCATCCCAGTGGGAGCAAGCATTGAAAGGCACTGTTTTATGTTCTATGTTGCAATGCGCTCTGTGAAATCAATGCGCCCAGGTAGTAAAAAAAATGTAACTATTAAAATATTTCATGTTATCAGAACATGTGCATATTACTACATTACGTACATACTTACAGCATGTATATAAAAGGATGTTAGAGGTTTTTGAACGGTTAGGATAAGTAATTTAGTCAGAATAGTTCGTAACCACTATTACCTGTGGAGTCTTGTTCATGAGTGAGGCACAAGTGGATCGCGAGATCGACAGGCGGATCAGTGCGGTGTCTTCAGTAATGCGGACGCTGTATCGATCCGTTGTGGTGAAGAAGGAGCTGAGCCGGAAGGCAAAGCTCTCAATTTACCGATCCATCTATGTTCCCATCCTCACCTATGGTCATGAGTTTTGAGTCATGACCGAAAGGACAACATCACGGGTACAAGCGGCCGAAATGAGTTTCCTTCGCCGGGTGGCGGGGCTCTCCCTTAGAGATAGGGTGAGAAGCTCTGTCATCTGGGAGGAACTCAAAGTAAAGCCGCTGCTCCTCCACATCGAGAGGAGCCAGATGAGGTGGTTCGGGCATCTGGTCAGGATGTCACCCGAACGACTCCTTAGGGAGGTGTTTAGGGCACGTCCAACCGGTAGGAGGCCACGGGGAAGACCCAGGACACGTTGGGAAGACTATGTCTCCCAGCTGGCCAACGCCTTGGGATCCCCCGGGAAGAGCTGGACGAAGTGGCTGGGGAGAGGGAAGTCTGGGCTTCCCTGCTTAGGCTGCTGCCCCCGCGACCCAACCTCGGATAAGCGGAAGAAGATGGATGGATGGATGGCACTATTACCTGCGTTGTTAGTCACCTGTTACAAGCATTTTTCACTCTTTAGAATGCACAAAAAGCGAAAAAAACGTATGTTCATGTCCCATTTAGGAATTGTGGTTGATGAGCAACAACACAGTGCTGTTCTTCTTAAAGGTATTCTTTTTTATTTGACACTCCAAAGACATGCACCTGGGGATAGGTTGATTGGCAACACTAAATTGGACCTAGTGTGTGAATGTTGTCTGTCTATCTGTGTTGGCCCTGGGATGAGGTGGCGACTTGTCCAGGGTGTACACCGCCTTCTGCCTGAGTGCACCCCCGGAACCCAGAGAGGGACAAGCGGTAGAAAATGGATGGCTGGATGGACACGGAAATGGTTGTTGATTGGATTAAACTGTCCCTCCGGGTCATTTACATGTGGCAATGCATGTGAAAATCCATATGATGTGTTGTGGGATAAATCATGGTTGTTTATTCCCACTTTTTTTGATTGTCATTATTAAGAAGTATCATAAGGTCAATGTCAGTTTTAAAGCAGATTTAACTACATGTAACTAGCTCTGCTGAAGTCCAAATCAAGCTAGAAATGTTAACCATCCGAAAAATGTAATAAGTGACGTCAAGGACTGACTGACCTGATTGCTTTGACCGCTACAGACACGGTGATTATTATTTTTTTGCCTTTTGTTGGAAAATATGTATTCTTTTCGAAACAAGCTTGAATTAAATAATACTCATATTTTACATGGGATGGCATGAGAAAACAAACTGTTCAATGATGATTTTTTTTTTTTGCACAAAATAACAAAATTAACTGAAAAAAACAGACTTTTATTTTTCCCTAATAAGAAGCATTTTCATTTAGCTTAGTGTTTTCCTTAGATACCCGTCCTAACGCAACTCTGACCGGAGATCGAACTGGAACCCTCCACAACAAAAGGCAGAAGCATGTACCATTACACCAATAGATTTGCTATGGAATTTAATACAAATTAATACATTAATTGTATTGACAATTTTTGATTCTCAAAATAACACAGAACAAAGTCTTTATACACTCAATACAAGATGCATACTTTTTTTTTTGTAAATACAGGATTATTCTGTTTTTCAAAGATTTTTTCCAACCCTAAACCCAGTAGTCTTTAGAACCAAATGACACATCTAGGACTCACCAGAGTGGTCTTACACTGAATACAAAATTGACATATACTTGTGTCTTTCACGCAAATGTGTGTTTCCCAGGATCTCACAACATATTCATATTTTACTTTTCTGTGACACAGATTGGAAGTAACATTTGGTTATATTTGAGAGCGATTTTGCACAGAGAACACCAAATTATGGTAAAACTGGAAACAGATAACCAACATGACCGCTACTGTATTATCCAATGTGTTAGACCAGTGGTTCTCACATTTTTTTCACCAAGTAACGCTCGGTTGGTAGAGTGGCCGTGCCAGCAACTTGAAGGTTGCAGTTTCGATTCCCGCTTCCGCCATCCTAGTCACTGCCGTTGTGTCCTTGGGCAAGGCACTTTACCCACCTGCTCCCAGTGCCACCCACACTGGTTTAAATGTAACTTAGATATTGGGTTTCCCTATGTAAAGCGCTTTGAGTCACTAGAGAAAAGCGCTATATAAATATAATTCACTTCAGTTCACTTGAAAAAACATGGCTCTCCAAGTACCACCATAATGACCAACATTAAAACATAGTAGCGTAGTAGGCCTCAGTATTTGTTAAAAGCAAGGCAGAGATTTTATTTAACATGTATAATTAATATTTCTGGCCACTGTAACATTACACACAGTTTGAAAAGTAACGCTGTTTCAATATAAAAAGACAAAACACTTTAATCAAGTGATTTTTTTTGGCGCACTACAGTTTGAGAATCACTGTGTCAGACTGTTTACATCAATACCGATTATAGGAATCTTTCAAACGAATTACATGATGGTTATTATACACTTTTCATTGTTTTCTAGATCATGAAGGAGGTGTGTCGGGCTCTTGGAAATGCGGCATGCGATGACAGTAAACTGTTATTGCTCAGCTCTGTGGGGACGGTCTTCTGTAGTGGGCTGGAGCCGTCCTACCTGATCGGCCGTCTGTCCACTGACCGCAGGAAAGAAAGTAGTCGCATTGCAGATGCCGTAAGGTCAGTTGACAGCGCTCTTTGCTACTTGTTCTCATTTTTAACAGAAAATAGTCATATTTGTTTGGAATTTGTTGCAAAAGGTCAGTCCAATATCCAATCAATCAGTTCCTGACACCCAAAGATATTAACACAAACACATTTTAGAGTGAATAATAATAGTTTTACAAAGGGGGTTGAATTATCCTATTAATTGTGGTTAATTAATTACAGTCATAGTTACCGCGTTGGTTTTTTAAATACATTATTAAATAAAACTATCTCTGTATTTCCTTGCCCTCTTGTTTGAAGACAATGGTCAGTCAGTAATGTTATTCATTTAGATGGAAATACATCAAGTTGAAAGCTTTCTTCAATTATTTTGAGGTGAAATTAAAAAATATAAATATTTAGCTTTATTTACTATGGATAATAAATCTGTTTTTCCAATCGCTTGACACAACTAAATGTTACATGCTGTAAACAATAAGAAATACATTTACCTGACAAATGAAATGTATAAATGAACATTTAACATTACTTTTTTAATCAAAGACTTTTGTTTCGCGAAGACGAAAGGAGTGTAGATGAAGGAGAGATCTGTAGTATTTCTCACCTCCTTTATCAGAGATATTGTATGTGCAACTGTCTTTGACTGCATGGTTTCTTATTATGCATTCATATTCAATTAAAAAAAAACAGAGACTGAGTCACCAACACATTTGAGTTTGAGTTTGAGTTTGAGTTTATTTCGAACATGCAAGCATACAACATGATACATCACAATTTCCAGTTTCTCTTTTCAACATGTTCGAAAAGGAGTAGGAAGAATCAGAGCACGTGGGATTCTTTGTTAGAGCATTCGATTCCGTGGAATGTTACGGACTAGTTTGTTCAGCGCAGTGTTTTGTTGTTCGATAACTGAGAAGGCATTTGAAAAAGGAGCTACATTTTGGTGAAAAAAAAACAAGGTACCACGGTTACAGTGCTTTCTTTTGAACCATTTTTTAAAAATTCCACCTTTAAACAGCCGCCTTAAAAAGTTGAAGATTGAACGGTAACTGTTTAAACTGTTACCACAATGGTGTACCACCGGGGGACAGCTGGGTTGATGCAAAACACTTCTTCAACAAAATGTGTGTTTTTAAATCACAACTGTGTCAAAAGGTGTTACAACTTATATCAAATTCTAAAGCCACACATGTTATTGAAGAGCTTGCAAAAGAGGTCTGGGAGGACAAGCAGTTGGTGTTTATCTGTGTAGTGTTTGCCTCAGGGGTGTGAAACTCATTTTAGCTCTGTGGCCGCATGGAGAAAAATCGATTCTCATGTGGGCCAGATGGGTAAAATCATGGCATAACAACTTAAAAATACAACTATGACAATTTTAGATTGTTTTCTTTGTTTTACTCCGGCCCAAAATAAAACAGGCACATTCTGAAAATGTACATATCACAAATAATCCTCTTGACTAAACACTTATTTGAAAAGTTGGAGGAAAATATTGATGCAGTTTCAAAAACACCATGAACAACACAATGAATTTAGACTTAATCTCAGTGTATCTACAAAGCAATTACAACTTTAAGTCACAGCCAATCTAAGATTGAACAAAAACTAAATAAAGCAAAATAAAAATGCTTTTATGTATCAAATACCTCATTTGTCATTTCCAAATATTAATCCTGTGCTAACTCAACAAATCATACTAACTGAGGTAGAAACTATTCAAGAGGGTTGAGTTAATGTACTGCCTGCCTTCAAGGAATCACTGTGTATTGATAGAAAAATAAAAACTGTGCAATGGGTGAACAATTTCAACAAACCAAAAATTAAAACTTAAGCCTGACAGTATTGCAATAAATCGAACACTGTTAGAAGGGAACTGCACTTTTTTTTTTAATTATGCCGTTTACAATCATTATGAAAGACATGGCGACAGATGGATTTATTGTTTTAATGAATTCTAAATATTAAATACATGTGATCAAATTCTGCTAACAATGGGGCCAATGGTAGCCGTTCAATTCTGCCAATATAGCCTGTAAGAAAACATCCAAACACCTCCATTAGAGTTTTATAAACACAATGTAAGTATATACACAGTATGTAATGTAATCACAAGCACATTTATAATAACATTTCATATTTACGTATTGGCGCATTCATTTTGAAAACTCATCACATTTGCTTTTTTTTTTTCTTCATCATTGATTTCTGCTCAGTGCTGACTTTGAGAGCCAACCAACATAATAAATTATCACTTACTGCATAAGATCTGCTGTCATTAGGATGTTGACTGCTAGGATGTTCATATATTCCCGTTTAGGTGAAGAATGTCTCTTAATCCTCGTGAAGAAACAGAGTGGGGAGGGGAACAAGTGTGTTCCATGTGTTCCTAGGCAGTTCCATGCCCTATATGTCTGTCAAAGTGTACCAACTTGTTCGATTACCTCCTCAGACGTCTCATGTCCAGGTGAGATGCGTGATTTATGATCTACAATAAACTTCCAAGGAGCAGTGAAGCGAGAATGCGGCAGACCACACTATGATGTAAACATAGGCACACTCGGAAGTGATTACGGCGCCGCTCTAAATAGTTTGTCTGCGTTAGCGCTTATAATAACAATATCACTCATACTTAGTTAATTTTCAAGGCCTGGAATGTAAATGGAGTATTTCTGGTGCTTTTTGAATGGTTATTTATTGGATTTCATGGGCCGAATAGTTAAGCTCCCATTTGCTACGCTGTGAGTGGACTTTTATTTATGTTTATTTAATATTCAGAATGCATAACAAAAAAAAATCCATCCATCGTCATGTGTTTCATAATGATTATGAAGGAAAAATTCCAAAAAAAGTGCAGTTCCCCTGTAACTAACTTTAATTTTGCACAGAAGACAATCATTTCAACAGAACTATATCAAGGTGCAGTGTCTCTCGCAACATTTTAAGTGGGGTTACCAATTGTTTGTTTTAATCCTGTTTGTTTTACGTTGGGTCGAGGAGTCGCCGCAGCTGTCAGGCTTGCCACTGGCAGTTTGTTTGTGTTTTAGTTTTTCCTCTGTGTGTGTTTAGTATTTACTGTCCTTAGTTCCTGTCAGCACTCTTATTTTGGTTCAGCTTCCTGTTTGTCTCCCTGTGTGCTGTCTTCCCTCAGCTGCGGGTGATTGGCAACTGGCCACACTTGTGGTCAATCAGCCCGCTTCTATTTTACCTACTCTGTTCCTCCAGTCAGTGCTGGATTATTGATTTGTCGTTGCCACATGTCGCACATGTCTTTGCTACCTGCAGTGTCGTGTCGATGTCATCGTTACAGCTACTACCTGTCGTGCTACTATTTGTCCTTGTCGTTGTTGCGGTAAGCTGTTCCTGTTAGCTACTTGTAGTTTGTTTTCTCCTAGCTTTTTGTTTTCTTGTTAGCCATTAGCTGTTCCCAGTTTTTCTGTTTCCTGTTAGATACCTGTTAGCTTCCACGCTAGGCCTTTTGTTTGTTATCCGACCACGTGCGCGCTTTTGGTTTGAACCCTTTATTTGGTTTTGTTCTAAGTGTTTTTATATTAAAATTATGTTTTCTCACTCCATGCCTGCCTCCATCTCTGCATCTTGGGGTTCGTCATCAACAAACTTTGACAACAGCCCTGCTTTACCATGTACCTCTTGCTTGGTATACTTGCTAACCCTGGTATACCGGTAATCTATTTTCTTGCCTAGTGGACACAGTTAGATAAGAAGTTTCTTTCATTTAAAAATGCTGCTCAATTTTACACTTAGCAAACCCATTTTGCGGGCCGGATTGAACCTGTTTGGGCCGCATGTTTGACAACCCTGGTTTAGCTCCTTAAAAAGTGACAGAGCCTTTGAAAGCTTCTTTTGCAGGTACATGTGGGTTCGCAATTTTTTATTTGTTCCTACAGAGTGACAGAGTAAAAAAACAAGGCAGTAGTTAGCAGAAAACTCCAGAAAATGTGTTTTTTGGAACGTAAGAGAAATCCCTAACATATTCTATTCTTTCAGCGCAGTCTTACAGTGGTACACGTCAAAAACTTCTGGACTCGACAATTCTGTTTCTACATCTCGGGAAGATAACAAGGTGTTCCCGAGCTCGCTTGACAGACTGTTTTTAAAATGGAATACCGTCAGTTCACTGTAAAAATTGTACTGTGGACAATAGGGCTGGTTTTCAATAAGGATTTTTATAGTCAAATTGGGCGAAATCTTTGGTGCATATAATGGGGATCTCATAAATAGATTGTGATGTAGTACTGTACACAACTCACTAGGTGTCAGTAATGCCATACACATTTAATTTGACTCTCTCAAGGACAATTACATAGTTAAAATGGTGACTATTGAATAAGTATCCAGCACTATGCTTTTAGCATTTTACGTGTTTTAAGTGCAACATAAAGGAAGTGACCGCACACTGCAGTTTGTTGTACTTTTGCACTCTGAGGACTAAGTAGGGAAATGTTCAAATTGAGACACAGTGATAGTCTTTCCAGGGTGCCCTAGTTCTGCTCTCAAGACTATTCTTGGTTGGGCATATCTAAAAAGAAAAAAAACTTACAGGCAAGTGTCTGGGAGAAAAGTATAATAGATGCTAAGCTCGTTCCTCTCCACGTGAAAAAGCTAAGGCTCTTTGCTGCATATATCTGCAGCATTTCTGTCATTGCCCAAAGCTCATGTCCTATAGATCGTAGATCCATGAATCAATAGCCACATGTACATGGACAACATTTATTTAAAGGCCTACTGAAACCCACTACTACCGACCACGCAGTCTGATAGTTTATATATCAATGATGAAATATTAACATTGCAACACATGCCAATACGGCCTTTTTAGTTTGCTAAATTGCAATTTTAAATTTCCTGCGAGTTTCTTGTTGAAAACGTCGCGGAATGATGATGCGTACGCGTGACGTCACGGACTTTAAGGAAATATTAGCGCTGCACCAAACACGGCTAAAAGTTGTCTCGGTTCATGGCGTAATTACACAGTATTTTGGACATCTGTGTTGCTGAATGTTTTGCAATTTGTTCATTTAATAATGGAGACTATAAAGTACAATGCTGTTGGTGGAAAGCGGTGGATTGCAGCTGTCTTTAGCACCGAGACACAGCCGGTGTTTCTTTGTTTGTTGTGAAGCTTTAACACAGAGCGGTCAAGCGAACATGTTTTCTCTACGTCAATGGATGGGGAAATTGTGATATATATCTTACCGGAGAAATCTTTGGATTATTCGTCGTCCGGCAGCAGCTGTTTAAAAGGCAGCTGTGAGCTTGGCTCCTCGGCTTCTCTCTGAGAGACTTCATGTTCACCGCAGCCATCCGACCTCGAGGTATGTCTTTACAATCTTTAAAATCTCACTAAAACACTATTAAAACAATAAGCAGATAAGGGATCTTCCAAAATTATCTGAGTAAATGTGTCTTATGTCCGAAACGCTCACACTGCCGCCGCCCGGAGCCATTGCTTTTTTTTTTTTTTTTTTTTTTCTAGTCCTTCACTATCAATATCCTAATTCACTAATCTTTCATCCTCGCTGAAATTAATGGGGAAATTGTCGCTTTCTCGGTCCGAATTGCTCTTACTGCTGGTGGCTCCCATTAAAAACAATGTGAAATATGTGTGGAGCCCTGCAACACGTGACATCATGCGCACATACTTCCGGTAAAGGCAAGGCTTTTCTATTAGCGACCAGAAGTTGCAAACTTTATCGTCGATGTTCTCTTCTAAATCCTTACAGCAAAATATGGCAATATCTCGAAATGATCAAGTATGACACATAGAATGGACCTGCTGTTCCCGTTTAAATAAGAAAATCTCATTTCAGTAGGCCTTTAATGTGAACATACATCGGATTAGAATGTTCCTGTGTACGGTACATGGACCCCCCCAAAAAATGGTCTGATTATGACTTGCATTTTCTTGCATCACACCTTAAATCGGAATACTTTACTTTGACATGCGCAGCACATACCGTAAATGTGAAGGTGCGTTACTGTTTGTTATGGCACCACTGCAGGTGGTGAAGAAGACAGACTAACTTTTGCTGTAAACAAACATGGCTTTGTGCATTTCTGCTTGTACGACATCATGTTTTGTATTTATAAATTTTTCCCTCTGTTCACTGCTGTTGTTTTACCTCTCTTTTTGAAATGGAGCTGCTCTGTGCCCTCAATGCTAGCAGTTAGCACTTGAAGTAGCTGTAAAGCCGTGAATAAAACTATTTGAGACGACAACTGGATCGATTCCTCCTTTTATTGTAACATCGACACATGACCATACTTCACCCTTGCTCCTGATGGGTGCTGGTTAGCGCCTTGCATGGCAGCTCCCTCCATCAGTGTGTGAATGTGTGTGTGAATGGGTAAATGTGGAAAAGCGCTTTGAGTACCTTGAAGGTGGAAAAGCGCCATACAAGTACGGTACAACCCATTTATTATTATCATTTTGTGAGTCCTGGTTTTAGAGCAACAGTATATAACGCAGCAAGATAATCGCTTCATTCTGAGACTATTAAATTAAGTCCCCCCTCCACCACCAAAGTAGCTGACATCAAAAAGATGCACAATAAGGATCATTTCAATTCAAATTTTGGAAGAAGTGTTTACATGTGCTCCAATCTGAATGATTGATGGCATAAAGCAACTGTCTCGATCAGAATTAAATTTTGATCCGAATGTGTGTGATCAGGTCAGAATAGTCCGAATGGCATATTTACATGAAGCATTTTTATTCGGGTTAGGTTTATAATCCCATTAATATTGTCCCTGTGCTCATAGCTAGTGTTAACTTTTACTGATCTGTACCTGTTCCAGGGACTTTGTGTTGGCCCTCATACGCTTCAAAAAGCCCATAGTAGTGGCCATTAATGGGCCAGCCCTAGGCTTGGGGGCATCGATCCTGCCTCTATGCGATGTGGTCTGGGCCAGTGAGAGAGCCTGGTTCCAAACTCCATGTGCAGCTCTCCACCTCACCCCTTCTGGCTGCTCCTCTTACACTTTCCCCCAAATCCTGGGTGTCGCTTTGGTGAGTGGAAACAACATCTTTTTAAGTTTGAATCTCTCTTCAAATTTTGTCTGGTCCTTTTGTTAGGCCAATGAGATGCTGTTCTGCGGCAGAAAACTCACGGCACAAGAAGCATGCAGTCGCGGTCTGGTGTCGCAGGTCTTCTGGCCAACCACATTTAATCAGGAAGTGATGCTGCGTGTGAAGGAGATGGCGTCATGCAATGCTGTGGTGCGTAGTGCAAGATTGCTTGTTCTCTTGAATATATCCTTAAAAGAAAAAAAAAAAACTTCCCTTCTCCAAAAAGGTTCTAGAGGAATCCAAATGCCTGGTGAGGAGCATCCTCCTGCGTGTTTTAGAAGAAGTGAACGAGAAGGAGTGTCAGATGCTTAAGCAGCTGTGGTGTTCCACCAAAGGGCTGGAGGCGCTTTTCAGCTACTTGCACAACAAAGCGTATGAGAAGTGACCCCAAACTGAAGCAGTCTTGGTTTCCAGCCATCAGCACGGAGTAAGCCTGAGATTGAGTGTGCTTTCATCAAATTCTTCTCGTTTTTGTTCAACTGGACCGCCCGGTTGTTGATTCTCTTTTCGAGAAGGGGACCAAATCTCGATTAGTTCAAATGAACATCAAGCAGGGCTCAAGAGGAAGGTACACTGGCTTTGTGTACATGCCGAAATGAATCAGGATACAGAAAATCAATTGTCTGACAAGCACATGACAAAGTAATGATATTTTAGAATATATATATACATAAATATATGTATATATTATATATATATTTGCATTCTAAAGTTAAGTATTTGTATATACAGTAAGATATGTATTTCAGGCTGGATTTACACTGCAGGTCTAAGAGCCCCTTTTCCCAATTTAGAGAATGAAATAGGAAGGGAATTCATATGTGTTCATTTGTCACGGTTTACCTGACACAGGAAACGTGATAAATTGGGGGGGAGGTTCGCTATTCACTGTACCTGTTGAGCACCTTAAAATGTGTTTTGTGGTAATTCCAATTTTGACCACAGCATCAGTTGCTAGGTAGAGTGGCGCTTTCCGTCATTTTCAGCAGACTGCATTGCAAAATGATTAAACCCCCCCCCCACGCCCTCTTCCTCGCGCACAAGATCCACCCAGGTATGGGACCATATGAATCCCTGCCCTACCGTCCTTTTTAAATGAACTCTTTAAGTTTTACACACAGAATGTACGTAAATAACTGAAAGTAAACAACAATGAACAAATCACTAACCAGGCAAGGGAATTGGATGCAGATCCGGTGTCTTGAAAAGTCGGCCGTGGTAAGGCTGTATGCTGTGCATCCTAAAACAGAAAACTCTCAGAAGAAAATTATTACATTTAGCTTAGAGAGATTACTTTGTCTTTAGTGCCAACGATGCTGGCTTACCTGTGTGCTTGGTAACTAGCAACAACAACAGATAAGTGAGTAGGCGTACACATCAGTAACAGTGGTCAGTCCTGCACACGCCGGCCTCGAACTGCTGACCACATATGCCTACTGATTGCGAGTTGAGTCGAGCCATCGAGCTAAAAGTGTGAGTTGTGAGGTTTAACCAAGGTACTATTGCACAGCCTCGCTAGCTGGCATCATGGGCAGACTATTATTAGGCAAACAGGCAGATTTCATGTCGCCCCAAAACGTTGTATAAAAAACTATATTTTGTCCAAACACAGTCAACGTCAGGAACTCTCTTTTTCCTACCAGTCACACACTTTGACTTTCACAATAATAGCTCTACGCGTCAGAACAGGTCCAACTGTGCTAAAAAAAAAATGATCAAAAAATTCCTGCTGGCCGAGCTTTAATGTGCAGTTTGCATGGAGGTTTCTAACAAACATGGTAGAGTACCATCTTTTTGGTGTGTGGAGGGCCCTGAGGACAAGGTTTACCTTGGGCCCCCAAATGACTAAAAATGCCCCTGAATGGCATACGTCACACATACACACTGCATTTCTGTTGTAGTTTACAAACAGGTGAAATGAAAAAAGAATCAAATTAAATTTCATGATTATTATTAAAATGTTTTTAAACTGGGTTACAGTATGTGGACGCCCTCGTAGCGTAAATCCAGCCTAAGTTGCCTGCTGTGTTGACATTAAGTGAAAACCAAAGTTACTTTGCATTGATCATGTACATTCCACTCAGGCTACTTTGATGCTTGAATTGTCAGAAGAACATATCCTGCGCGAAACTTGAGCTTCTATTTAGGGACGGTGACACTCTTTGAACAATTCTTGCATTGAACTAAACATAAGACGACCCATTTTATTCTTTGTATTTATATATTTTTAATACAAGCTTAACAAGTTTGACAGACATTGGGCCCGATCTACTAAGATCCAGATAACAGGCGCTAAACAACGTACACAAACTATAAATTGTGTGTACTATTAGTGGGCATGTTGCGTGTGATCTACCAAGACTGTGTGGATAATTGATTAGTGCAAAAGTGGTGCAGATCACCCGATTTATATGTGTTTTTTGGCATGTATGCCGGTTGTCACCATAGAGATACTTCACATTTACGCCATCATATGGTCCAAACTGGGGGGTTTCATCAGGTTGTGACATGCAGTGCACAAATCTAATAAGTACCACCTTTTCTGGAACCTACTTTTATCACGTTGAAGGTGCAAAATAACCCTTTTACTCTTTGTGCCCAATGATCCGTATTGAACAAGTGAGGACATGAATAGTTTATATTGGATATTAACAGTACAATAAATATTCATTATAGATCTGACTATAATTCCCTAAAGCAAGAAAATGATGCAAGAAAATGCATATTGCAAAAAGTTTTTCATATAGAAAGTATGTTACAATAATACATTTCCCCTATGAAAAAAACGAACACCATTAAAAAAAAATATATATACATATATATATATATACTTGTGTGCACCAAAATTAATCAATTTATTTTAATCAACCCTTTAAGACATCCAGCAGATTATAAGATGACATTGCTAATTAGATGTGTCTAATACCTGCTCGGTGGCCTTGTGGTTAGAGTGTTCACCCTGAGATCGGTAGGTTGTGAGTTCAAACCCCGACCGAGTCATACCAAAGACTATAAAAATGGGACCCATTACCTTTCTGCTTGGCACTCAGCATCAAGGGTTGGAATTGGGGGTTAAATCACCAAAATGATTTCCGAGCGTGGCCACCACTGCTGCTCACTGCTCCCCTCACCTCCCAGGGGATGGAACAAAGGGATGGGTCAAACGCAGAGAGTAATTTCACCACACTTAGTGTGTGTGTGACTATCAGTGGTACTTAAACTTTAATGATTTATGTCAGTCCAAATATGTTGACACAAGAAAACACACAAAATATTCTATTTCTCATTCGTCTTGTCTTTCCACCGCAAACGCCCTTTTTCTCACAGGTATTTGTCCGTAACTGTGCCAGTTTCCGCGGATATTGCAGACGTACTAATTATCGATGCCAAACGGCGGCCGCAGGACTGTTTAAGTCTTGATAAACCACACGGCGTGTCCTAAATGATTATATTCACACCTTCTCCTGCCAGTATTGTGGGCGTTGTGATAATCAGCATGTGTTCTACTGTCTTAGTACGTGGAGACAAACACTTTAAATGGATTGTGCTCCTTATTTTGCTTATGTAAGAGATGCAATTTTGGGTTATGGGATATACTTGTATAACGCTTTTCTACCTTCAAAGTACTCAAAGCGCTTTGACGCTAATGATAATAATACTAATATATTTTATTTGTAAAAAAAAACACTTCACATTGAGTAAACAACCACAAAGTTCTACGGTGTATTAAAAAAATAGAAATAAATAAATAAAAATATAATAAAAATACATACAAATAAAAACTAGAACAGCCTAATAGCTACAACTAATATGCATAAATCTAAAAAAAAAGGCTTTTTTAAAAAGAAGGGTTGTAACCCTTTTTTAAAAGCATCCACAGTCTGTGGTGCCCTCAGGTAATCAGGGAGAGCGTTCCAACAAATTGGGAGCAGCGGAGCAGAAAGCCCGGTCTCCCATTGTTCGTAGCTTGGTCCTCTGAAGACTATTCCCACATTCACCCGTTCACACACACATTTAGACCCTTATGGGGGGCGCTGACCCTAACCACGACCCATCAGCAGCAAGGGAGAAGTGTCTTGCTCAAGGACACAACGGACATGACAAGGTTGTTAGAAGGTGGGGATCAAACAAGGAACCCTCAGGTTGCTGGCACGGCCACACTCCCAACCACGCCACACCGTGCGATCTGTGCACAAGCTTAGTAGATGAGCTTTGCACGCACTACTACGTGTTTTTAATGCACGCAAACCTTGAGTAGATCAGGCCCATAATCCTATAACTAGCATCATAAATCCTGTGTTGGATTACCCCTCAAACTTTAAGACACTTTTTTTTAGCGTGTCTGTGTCAGCGGTTGACTCGCTTGGGGAGAAATCGTTGGACGCCAACCGTTGGTTTGCAAATATAACGGAGTGGCTGGACGACTTCAAGAGTAATGCTCGCCTCTCACCCGGGTAACCAGGAGTCGTGGCAGGGAGTCCAAACCAGCTGGGTTTCGCACACATATCATCTCTATATCTCTATATAAGTCAATGTGTTTTTTATGCGTCTCAATGCAGTACTTTGAGGAAGTACAAACCCTGTTTCCATATGAGTTGGGAAATTGTGTTAGATGTAAATATAAACGGAATACAATGATTTGCAAATCCTTTTCAACCCATATTCAGTGGAATATGTTACAAAGACAACATATTTGATGTTCAAACTGATAAGAAAATATATATGTTTTTTGCAAATTATGTGGAGTGTATTATATTTATATAAATGGGTTGTACTTGTATAGCGCTTTTCTACCTTCAAGGTACTCAAAGCGCTTTGACACTACTTCCACATTTACCCATTCACACACACATTCACACACTGATGGAGGGAGCTGCCATGCAAGGCGCCAACCAGCACCCATCAGGAGCAAGGGTGAAGTGTCTTGCTCAGGACACAACGGACGTGACGAGGTTGGTACTAGGTGGGAATTGAACCAGGGACGCTCGGGTTGCGCACGGCCACTCTCCCCACTGCGCCACGCCGTCCCTATATAGCGCTTTTTCTCTAGTGACTCAAAGCACTTTACATAGTGAAACCCAATATCTAATTTGTTTACATTTAAACCAGTGTGGGTGGCACTGGCAGCAGGTGGGTAAAGTATCTTGCCCAAGGACACAACAGCAGTGACAAGGATGCCGGAAGCGGGGATCGAACCTGCAACCCTCGAGTTGCTGGCACGGCCGCTCTACCAACCGAGCTATACCGGTCCATCATTAACTTTAGAATTTCATGCCAGCAACACGTGACAAAGAAGTTGGGAAAGGTGGCAATAAATACTGATAAAGTTGAGGAATGCTCATCAAACACTTATTTGGAACATCCCACAGGTGTGCAGGCTAATTGGGTGAACATGCCCTTTCCCAACTACATTGGCATGTGTTGCAGCCATGAAATTCTAAGGTAATTATTATTTGCCAAAAAAAAATGAAGTTTATGAGTTTGAACATCAAATATCTTGTCTTTGTAGTGCATTCAACTGAATATGGGTTGAAAAGGATTTGCAAATCATTGTATTCCGTTTATATTTACATCTAACACAATTTCCCAACTCATATGGAAACGGGGTTTGTAGTACTAGTAAAAGTAGTAGAAAACCTACCTCTTGCTTTCAGTAACATGAACTACTCTGTGAGGAATCAATCTGACGTTGGACCTTAGTTCCTTATTTTTTTGTCAAGACAACTTTAAAGAGAAGAGGCCTTGTTTCTTCCCAATGCACAAAGCTGTGTCCGTCATGTCATGCTTTGAGTGGAACTTTAATTAATGGAACACCTCCGGGATGGCTTGGAACAGAGATGACGAGCCAAGCAAGGCCGTCTCCGGGGTTCAACTTCGAGCTGGCAAAAATTCCGACAGAAACTCTCATCGGTCCTTTAAGACAAGTGGAAACCGCAAATAGATATTAATCACTTTTACTTTTGTCCAAATGAACTTCCGCCATATTGAACATCTCCACCACTATTCGGTTTTACGTTATTTACACCTTCCAACAAAACAGCTTTGTCCATTTAGTGTTTTGTTTTGTTTTTACCTGTGAAATAACTTCAATGTTTTCATGGCCGTTGCTTTATCAACAAGGTGAATGATGAACACTGGATGTACGATCAAGTTTGCCATGGACTCCTTCCTATCTGTGCAGGATTCCCACTTTCAAATGGTGATTTTGCTGTGAAAATGTGAGTACAATCATGATGCAATGAAGTGAGTGAAACAGGACTACGAGGAATTGTGCGTGATCAATGTTGTGTCACTCTTGATTTGTGTCACATATTGAAGATCTATTTTGTTTTACCAAAAAAATATTATCTATATACATAAAGGAGATGCTTAGCAGCTATTTTGGAGAAGAAAAAAACGATGAGTTAATTTGTGCAATTGTTCACATGCAGTATGTGTAGATGTAGATGGGTGTACAGGTGTGACATGTCGCATGTGAAATGCTGTACATATTATGAATAATATGGTCTGTTGTTTCTAGGTATGTTTTGTACCTGCATTGTAAGTAAAATTGAAGATGTTTATTGTATGTTTATTTTTGTATTTATTCAAAGTGCATTCTTTGCTCTGCTTCTGACTCAAAATAGCCCTTTACTCTTTGTGCCCGTATTGAACAGTTGAGTAACTGAGTAGTTTGTATTGGATATCAACAGTGCAGCAAGTGTTTACTACAGATCCGACTATAATTTCCTAAAGCAAATGCTACTTATTATATTAATACAAATGTTTACTTTTGTGACGGAAGACAGTTTTAAGTGAACAAAGGCATGTTAAATCATGTAAGATATTGTGATACTGTGTTCTTAAACAAAACATCTATTTTCCCTATATATATTTATTGTCATTTCGGGTTGACTTAATTGCATTTTCCCCTAAAACGTCCTTGAAATAAAGTTAATGTTATTGTATCATTGACGTACTTTTGTTCATGTGTACACACTTCTGCACACACACACACACACGAATGTGCTCTTCAAAATAGGATTTTTTGACTTTACAGTCAATATGGGCTATCGCATTGAGTAGGTGCCATTTGCTTGTTACTCTAAAAGTAAACGTAACATCTTTTTTCAACTCTGATAACATAAATATTGAGCAACATAAAATCAACCAATTAATAAATCAATGTTTATTCATACAGCCCTAAATCGCAAGTGTCTCAAAGAGCTGCACAAGCCACAACGACATCTGCGGTACAGAACCCACATCTCCCGTCCATAGGCAAAACCTAGTAACTCACTTCTAGCTGATTTTGAGAAAACAAAGGAAAACCAATCTATCTTGATGCTGTCTTAAAAAGATCTACAAAGTCATCAAACGTATAGATGTTTTCTTGAGCTTTCATTTTCTTGCCGATTGAGCCATGGATTGAATCTGCTCTCATGAACGTGTGCCCTTTCTCCAGATATTTTATCACAATCTCGGGTGGGCCCCATTGTGCGTTTGTACATTGGGCAAGAGCCGTGTACAGCGTCCAGTTTTTATTTTGACCTCCACAGTTATCTGCCCAAAAGAGTATGCAAGGTGAAGAATCAAGAACAATACATTTAATGAAGGTGCTTGCAACGTCCTGGGCCAATCTTCCAAATATCCCCTCGTGCCATAATATCACATCATCAGGTTGACCGTCGGCCCCCATTCGTGCAAATGTCTCATTTAAGACAATAAGGCGACTGACAAAGAAGCTCCGATTGGTCCTTTGAGATACTAGGTTTTTCTGTTGTATCTACGCGGTTATGTGGTAGTTGCTAGGTCCTGCCATGCGCGTAACAACTTGCTTACGGAACAAATTACAATATCGCATACACTAATGTAAAGCATATCACCTAGGAACTCCAAAATTATTATTAGCTCAATTTTGACCAACATTGAGTTACTGGGTTTTGCCTTTGGACGGGAGACATACGGGCAAGGAAAAACTCACCCCAGTGGGACGTCGATGTGAATGACAATGACAAACCTTGGAGAGGTTTAACAATAGGTTGGATTTAATAAAAAAAAATAAAAAAAAACCTTGGAGAGGACCGCATATGTGGGCAACCCCGTCCTAGGGGAAACCGAAAGCAATGGACGTCAAGTGGGTCCAACATAATATTGTGAAAGTCCAGTCTATAGTGGATCTAACATAATAGTGAGAGTCCCGTCCATAGTGGGGCCAGCAGGAGACCATCCCAAGCGGAGGCGGATCAGCAGCGCAGAGATGTCCCCAACCGATGCACAGGCGAGCGGTCCACCCCGGATCTCGACTCTGGACAGCCAGCACTTCATCCATGGTCACTGGACCTGTGCCCCCCCTTCCACAAGGGAGAGGGGGCCAGAGGACAAAAGAAAAGAAACGGCAGATCAACTGGTCTAAAAAGGGAGTCTATTTAAAAGCCAGAGTATACAAATGAGTTTTAAGGTGAGAATTAAATGCTTCTACTGAGGTAGCATCTTGAACTGTTACCGGGAGGGCATTCCAGAGTACTGGAGCCCGAATAGAAAACGCTTTATAGCCTGCAGACTTTTTTGGGGTTCTGGGAATCACTAATAAGCTGGAGTCCTTTGAACGCAGATTTCTTGCCAGGACATATGGTACAATACAATCGGCAAGATAGGCTGGAGCTAGACCGTGTAGTATTTTATACGTAAGTAGTAACACCTTAAAGTCACATCTTAAGTGCACAGGAAGCCAGTGCAGGTGAGCCAGTACAGGAGTAATGTGATCAAACTTTCTTGTTCTTGTCAAAAGTCTAGCAGCCACATTTTGTACCAACTGTAATCTTTTAATGCTAGACATAGGGAGACCCGAAAATAATACGTTACAGTAATCGAGGCAAGACGTAACAAACGCATGAATACTAATCTCAGCGTCGCTAGTGGACAAAATGGAGCGAATTTTAGCGATATTACGGAAATGAAAGAAGGCCGTTTTAGTAACACTCTTAATGTGTGACTCAAACGAGAGAGTTGGGTCGAAGATAATACCCAAAATCTTTACAGAGTCGCCTTGTTTAATTGTTTGGCTGTCAAATGTTAATGTAGTATTATTAAACAGATGTCGGTGTTTAGCAGGACCGATAATCAGCATTTCCGTTTTCTTGGCGTTGAGTTGCAAAAAGTTAGCGGACATCCATTGTTTCATTTCATTAAGACACGCCTCCAGCTGACTACAACTTAAAATGTATATGAGTTCTAAGTTTGGTGGAGAAATAAGAACATAACAAAACACTGACTTACATTGTCCACTTTCATCGGGATGTTGGCTGATGGGATGGTTGTATCTTTCAGCACAGACTTGTGCTCTGCGTTGAGTTGGTAAATTCAGCATAATCTTCCGAACGATGTTGTCGTATACTGCATTCCATTTGTTGAGCGCCATAGAGTGTCCGCTGTTTGAGGAATTTTAAACTCGACAAACTTTTCCGGCTTGGTGCCACAAGCTTCTATACAGGTGTGAGGAATGTTTATTATACACCAGACCAGATACTAAATGAGCTGAGCACATTATTTTATGTTATCCATATAATTCACTTCCGAATTCTGTTTGAGGCTTGCAAGCCATAATGGCCTTCCTTCTCTTTAGACAATCACTCTGTCTGCAAACACTGTCTTTCACAACTTTGTGCAAATACAGTAGTACTGTAGATGGTTTTATCGGTTTGCTCACTTCTGACAGCCGAAAAAAACATTACCAATGTTAACCATTTAGCTTTAGCAGAGATGCTAACTGTCCCTTTCACAGAAAATATATGCTGATGTTGACCAAGAGTTGATTTACGTGGACCCCGACTTAAACAAGTTGAAAAACGTATTCGGGTGTTACCATCTAGTGGTCAATTGTACTGAATATGTACTGTACTGTGCAATCTACTAAAAAGTTTCAATCAATCAATCACTGTCAATCAATGTTACATGAAAACATTTAATATGAAGAACACAGAACTTTTTGCAAGAAAAGACTTCTATGGCAAATCTGAAAATTGGCTGTTACGATGTTTGCTAATATTTTATTCAATCAGTTTACACTAGATAAGCTCCTGGTGTATTTAGTTAGTTAAACCATTTTGTGTTCTAATATGAATTCATATACTTAAAATTCAGTCTGGATCTCTGATTTTACTTTGTCCTTGTATTTTTTAGTCCGTATGGATGTGAAATGGTCTTAAATTATTTTCAAGATGGTCTTAAGTCTTAAATTTGACATATTGAAACCTGCAGAGACCCTGTTGTAACTCATTTTCCTTTTATTCAGGCTGAAAAACTATGAGGTTCTGGATCATTATTTGTGCCAAAGTATTCGTCGTTGGTTCTCATGAAGTCTGCCATGATTAGTGGTAGTCATTGTTGTTAAAGGTCATCGCAAATTTGATTATTGTGCCAGAGTATGCTTAGTTGTTTACCCTATAAACCAGGGTACTCAAACTCAATTTATCTGGGGGCCACTGGATGCAGAAACTGGGTGAGGCTGGACCGGAAGAAAAGATTTCTTAAAAAATCTAACATGCACTTTTTAATGAATTCACCTTCTATGCATGGCTTTCCCGCCCTAGCAACATACTTGCCAACCCTCACGATTTTTCCGGAGACTCCTGATTTTTAGTGCACCTCCCGACAATCTACCGGTGCAACCATTCTCCCGAATTTGTCCCAATTTTCACCCGGCTGACATTATTAAGGGCTGCCGTGACTGCACTGCCTTTAACGTCCTCTACAACAGTGGTTCTCAACCTTTTTCCAGTGATGTACCACCTGTGAACATTTTTTAATTCAAGTACCCCCTAATCAGAGCAAAGCATTTTTGGTTGAAAAAAAGAGATAAAGAAGTAAAATACAGCACTATGTCATCAGTTTCTGATTTATTAAATTGTATAACAGTGCAAAATATTGCTCATTTGTAGTGGTCTTTCTTGAACTATCTGGAAAAAAGATATAAAAATAACTAAAAAAACTTGTTGAAAAATAAAACAAGTGATTCAATTATAAATAAAGATTTCTACACATAGAAGTAATCATCAACTTAAAGTGCCCTCTTTGGGGATTGTAATAGAGATCCATCTGGATTCATGAATTTCATTCTAAACATTTCTTCACAAAAAAATAAATCTTTAACATCAATATTTATGGAACATGTCCACAAAAAGTCTAGCTGTCAACACTGAATGTTGGATTGTTGTATTATTTTCTCATAGTTTATGAACTTACATTCATATTTCATTGAAGTATTATTCAATAACATATGTATAAAGGATTTATGAATTGCAGCTGTTTTTTAAGAATGTTTTTAATAAATCTCACTTGTCCCTTGGCATACCTTCAAGTACCTCCAGGGGTTCGCGCACCCCCTAAAAGAAGACTACTGCTCCACTACATGTCATCGCGCATGCTCTTACATCACACAACCAAAGTGACGGCTCTGTAACATGTTGTATGAGACTGACATACAGAGCTACTGTATGTCAGGGGCTGCAAGACGTACTTGGTCAACAGCCATACAGGTCACGCTGAGGGTGGCCGTATAAACAACTTAAACACTGTTACAAATATGCGCCACACTGTGAACCAACACCAAACAAGAATGACAAACCCTTTTGGGGAGAATTTCCGTACCTTAACACAACTTAAACACAAGAGAACAAATACCCAGAACACCTTGCAGCCCTGAGTCTCCTGGGCTACAATATACAACACCTCAACCAATGCAATTAGGGAGGGTGGGGGGGGCTGGGGGTTGGTGGTAGCGGGGGGGGTATATTGTAGCCCGGAAGAGTTAGGGCTGCATGTGATTCTGGATAGTTGTTCTGTTGTGTTTATGTTGTGTTACGATGCGGATGTTCTCCCGCAATGTGATTGTCATTCTTGTTTGGTGTGGGTTCACAGTCTGGCACATATTTGTAACAGTGTTAAAGTTTTTCTTACGGCCACCCTTAGTGTGACGTGTGTAGCTGTTGATCAAGTATATTTTGCAATACCACACATGCGTCTTGCTTGGCCAGATGCAACATACTACTGGGCTTGCACGCAGTCAGTTGAGGATGTAGGGAGCGCTAAAGGCAGTGCCATTATGGCACTCCCTGAATATTGTTGATCTGGTAAATATCGACAGGGGCTTCGATAGAATGGGTGCCCTAAAATTCAGTGGTCTCCCGGGAAAATTGGGGACGTTGGCAAGTATGACGCTGTTAATCGCGCTTCACATTAAACTCACAGGCCGCACCAACATTAAATTGTCATTTTGAAGTGCGGGCCGCATAATAATGTCTCGCGGGCCGCAATTGGCTGCTCTCTTCATCGAAGACCTCCAACACAAATTTAGAACATACATTAATGTGAGTTGAGTTTGTGAACTTTTTTACTGCACACAACTATTACCAACTGTTCTCAAACAACACACAAGTAAAACATTTTGTAAAGCTATAGATGGATGCTGGGTTATTTCTACTCTAGGTAAAGAAAATGAATAACATTATAGGGGTGGGCCAGAGAAAAGGGAAACTAAATAAATACATATAGTAGGGCGTGGGGAACCCTAGAACCCTGGAGAGAGGAAGCAGTTGAGACCCTCAGTCAGGGGCGTCGCCAGTCATATTTCACTGGGGCACGTGCCCCACTGTTGATCTGCAGTGCCCCAGTAAAAATTTCACCAATAAAAAAAAAACGCTTCAGAGTTTTAAGTCTACATAACATAGACAACAGCGCACATACTACTTAGTATGGTAATTGATTGCTACTGTATTCACTCCACTAACAATGAGCATATGGCTAATTAATATGGTAATTTATTCACGTGTGGATCGAGACTTCGGTTGAGAGAGAGAGAGAGGGGCTGCGAATCACTGCGTGAGGTAGGTAACGTTAGCCAACAACAATTTGTTAATTACATTATTTTGATTTTGATTTAACCTAAACTGTAACTCCTAGATGGATTTAAGAAAGTTATTCGCCCGCAGCAGAAAAGAAGCAGCAAGGAATGAGAGATGTAAGTGAAGTCCTAGCTAGCTAGGCAACATCATTGTCTTAAGTTGATGCTAAGTTAGCTAACATTATTCCTTGTATCAAGACAAACATATTCATTTGCTGTACGAGATGTCGGGGGAATTTCCAATGAACATGAAACATAATGTTGGTTATTGTCAGCTGGTTCTGCATCAATGATGATTTGGAGTAAGCATGTGTGAGTTGAGTGCTTCTCAAATGGTTTATCTTCAGGAAGAAAAAATTTTTTCCATATCATCAAGTCGTGAGCCAAATTTTTAAATCATTCAAGTTTATTTCACAGAAAAATTGCACAGTAGACTTGTCTTGTTAATCGGTGTGACTTTGACTAAAATAATCTTGTTTTGTCACCAGAAAAATGGCTACAGCTAAAGCATCTGGTTTTGTTTCCAGAAAAAATAGTAACATTTCTGTATTTGTTTTCTGAAAGATGGCTGAAAATATCGGGTTTTGTTGCCCCGTTTAAATTTTTTTTTAAATATATTTCCATGTCTGTCCTGAATCCTCCTCCAACTTGTTAGTCGGTTTGCCTTTTGCTAAAATACTCACTAATAGTCACTACAAAAAAGGCTAAAATAATCTGGTTTTGTTGCCACAATTTGATTTTTTTCTCCCTAAACTTTTTTTTTTCATGCACACATCTTACTGCGACTCACTGAAAATGACACACAATTCACTTTTAGGTCACGACCCAGCAGTTGGGAACCACTGGTCAACTGAATAACACTTACTGTAATATTTCCATGTCTGTCCAGAGTGATTGACCACTTTGCAAAAATGAAAAGGAGACGTTACAGTTTACTTCTCAGAAAATGATTCCCTGAACAGACACACAACAGTTATTCATTTATTCTACTACTGTGGCTTTATTGTTTTGTGTATCTGAAATAGGATTAGCCACATTGCCATAAATGGAAATTAAATAATATAAAAGAACCCAGAGATGTAGGGGTGCTTTATTTTTTGTTTTACTTTTGTAGATGTTAAATTTGCAGATGATTACTGCAATATATATTTCAAGAAGATTCATTGCTCTTCCTTTTTGCTTTTACCAGTAGCAGTTTAGAAGTTTGGAGTAATAAAGTGCACAAGTAGGTCAAATGCATTAGTTAATTTCAGGTGGTTAATCAAAGATCCATACAACATCATCTGATATGGTTTCATAGTTTAAAGCACTATTCATGTATTTTTTATGATAAATAAGCGCTAAAAATGTTTTTGCTTGCGCGCTTTGCACGCTCACATGAATTATTTGTGCCCCAGGTGTCCCCCAGTACAGTTTTAGGTCTAGTGACGCCCCTGCCCTCAGTATGGCTTGAAGATGATCATCAGTAAGTCTGGACCTGTACTTAGACATATTGAAGTTCAAGGTGGAGAGGACCCTTATTTGGTCCATTTGTACACTCTATTACATTAACATTGATTTTCGACATGTGGGCCCACACATATACTGTCAATGCCGTCAAATGTAGCTTTGATGTAGAAAGCTACTTTTGCCATTTAACTTGTAGTGTAAATTACTAGAATTCCTCAGAGATGGCTTTCGCTGTAGCTTAGCGGCATTTAATCAAGAAAAAACTTGAAGCTTAGCTTACTACATTTTCCAAGTAGCTTGCCCATCACTGGCTAACACACGGCAAAAGACCACTGGAAACCCTAATAATAAGCAACGTACAATATCCATCCATCCATTTTCTACTGCCCGGCCTTCTCGAGGTCGCGGAAGGCTGAAGCCTATCCCAGCTGCCCTCGGGCTGAAGGCAGGAAACACCCGGGCCAAGTGAAGTGAAATTGAAACCCAATATCTAAGTTACATTTAAACCAGTGTGGGTGGCACTGGGAGCAGCTGGGTAAAGTGTCTTGCCCAAGGACACAACAGCAGTGACTAGGATGACTTTGTCTCCTAGAATAGTCAGACAACTGTGTAGAAACTTCTAACCAGGCTTATGTTTTTTTTATTAGTGCTGTCAAACAATGGATTTGTATACCTCAAATTGTTGAATTACCGAAGTAGATTACTTGCTTGCATACGTTACATTAACTGAGATGATTTTAATCTACATTTAACACACCTCCTTGTGGTCGAGATCAGAGGGGGTCCACGGAGGTGCTGTCGGGGATCGTGAAAATTGGGTTAATTAGAGACTTCCAGTAAATGTATTGTTTTATACTATCCCTGCAATGTTTCCACAAATTGTAAATGTTCACATGGATCTTACACACGACTGTAGTTTATAAATAGCAGATACATGCACACCCTACCTCATGTACCTTGCAGGTTGATAATAAAAACCTGTATAAATAAATAATATTAAGATTATTTAAGATTCAGTTGCCAGATATCAATTAGCAGAGCTACACTGTAGTATTTAAATATTTTTGTATTGCACAATAACAAAGTACTAAAGTGGAGGGGAAAAAATCGATTCACATCCAAATCACGATTCTTATTTATCAAAACATCCTAATCAGGAGTCTTAAACCCAATTTACCTGGGGGCCACTGGATGCAGAGTCTGGGTGAGGCTGGGCCGCAAGAAAAGATATCTTAAAAAAATATTTTTAAATGTATTTTTATTTTCAACACAAAATAAAATCAAAATATAAATGAACAAAATGAGAATTAGGTAAATAAATCAGTCATAAGTAGTAAGAATAATAATTTGATTTCTCCAGTCAGCAACAATGTATACACATACTTCCAATGTGAGAAGTAACAATAAATAAATCCATGAACCTTTATATGCTGCCTCTCGGGGTCGTTATTAGGAGACACGGCATCAGTTTCCACAGTTGTCTCCTGATGACACAGAACCAACAGATACCCTTTGTAACTGCATTGTAGACATCAGATGAATGGCTGTGAATGTCCGACCGCTCAACCAGGACAAAACAGAGGTTTTCAGTTATAGGCCCTAAAGACCAGAGTGAGTCTATTTTTATTTTTTTTTAAATATGGGCGTGATTTTTGGCTCCCAGCTGACTTTCATACCACATATTAAAAATATTACGAAATTAGTTTTTTTATCATCTTAAGAAAACCGCCACAGTCTGCCCGTTTCTCTCTCCAACACGGAAGTGCTGATGCATGTTTTTATTTCCTGTCGTTTAGACTATTGTTATGCCCTCCTCTTTGACCTTCCCAAAAATAATATCAATGGCCTACAATTATTATAAAACTCAGCAGATAAACCTCTACTATTTATGGAAATAACACAGTTCAACGTCTCATTGAGTGCCTGCACGACATCAAAGCCTGGCTTTCAGCTAACTTCTTGAGTCTAAATGAAGACAAAACAGAAGTCATGTTGTTCGGTCCAAGTCGCTCTCCCTCCCCCAACTTTGACCTCGGCACTCTGATCCCGTATCTCAGCGACTGTGTCACAAACCTGGGGGTAAAGTTCGACTGAGATTTGAAATTCGAAAAACAAATCAGCAGCGTCGTTCAAAAAAGCTTTTATCAATTACGCCAAATAGCGAAAGTGAAACCGCTTCTGTCAGGACATGATCTCGAGAAATTATTCACGCCTTTATCTCGAATCGTTTAGACTACTGCAATGCCCTGTATGTCGGCATTAGCCAGGCCTCCCTCGCCCGCCTGCAGCTCGTGCAGAACTCTGCTGCTGGTCTGCTAACACAGACCCCCAGACGTGAGCACATCACCCCTATATTAGCGTCCCTTCACTGGCTCCCTGTGCGTTATCGAATCAATTTTAAACTCCTTCTATTTGTTTTTAAATGTCTAAACAAACTCGCACCAACATATGTCGCCGATCTCCTTCAGCCTTACTGCCCCACCCGATCCCTAATATCAGCCGATCAGCTGCTACTGACGGTCCCTGACACAAGGCTAAAGCTTAGAGGTGACAGAGCTTTCGCTGCTGCTGCTCCCAAGCTCTGGAACAACCTACCTCTGAGTGTTAGACTAGCCTCCTCTCTTCCTGTTTTTAAATATCTCTTAAAAACATACTTTTATTCCTTGGCTTTTAACACTAAGTGATATCCATCCTCCAGTGGCGCCTCATTATACACCTGCTGTGAACCTGTTTTTATGTTGTATTTATTTATTTAGACATGCACCTGGGGATAGGTTAATTGGCAACACTAAATTGGCCCTAGTGTGTGAATGTGAGTGTGAATGTTGTCTGTCTATCTGTGTTGGCCCTGCGATGAGATGGCGACTTGTCCAGGGTGTACCCTGCCTTCCGCCCGATTGTAGCTGAGATAGGCGCCAGCGCCCTCCGCGACCCCGAAAGGGAATAAGCGGTAGAAAATGGATGGATGGATATTTATTTTTTATCATGTTCTGTTTGTGTTGTGTTGTTTGCTCGGTCCTCGTATTATCTTTAACCTGCCCATTGTACAGCACTTTGGCTACCCCTGGGTTAAATTTTAAATGTGCTTTATAAATAAAATTGATTTGATTTGATTTGATAGCCGCTACTGTCACAAATTGGAAAAATGTCACAATGGAAAATTCCAAACGGCTCATTTGGAATAGGTATGAAGGAAGGCAAGATTGTTTTATCTCTGCAACGCCTCCATAGTACGATTTCCAAATTTTCGGGACTTACGTAGATCCCAAATACACAACAGCAGGTACCAATTGGTAAGAAATGTTGGTTTTGCTTAATAAAGTCCCTTTAAGCATATTCAAAGTATTTTTGGCTTAAATTCAACATTTTACAGCATAGAAATGGCTTAATCAACTAGGAAGTAGTGTTAGTAGATGTGTTTTGCAACTGATAGGTTCACCTCTGGGCAGCATTACTTCTGTGTATTGGATTCAAATAATGTAAAGGTGTTATTTCATGTCCAGACGGCTCTCACAATGTTGAGGTATGTATTGAGAGGGTCGTAAACTGTTTTGTAATGCTCTGAAATATTTGATTTATAATTCACGGTATCAGTAATTAATTTACCATGGTCAGGCCTTGAACCAATTAACAGTAATTAACTAGGGTTTAATGTACCTAATTGCATGTAATTTATTTGCTCTAAACTTGGTAAAAGTTTGATATTAAGATTAGTCAGGGTGTATTTTAATGTGAAATTTGCCAGCAAGCACACCAGTCAGACTCCTCACTCATGTTGTATGCAGTGATTGATTGATTGAAACTTTTATTAGAAGATTACACAGTACAGTACATCCATCCATCTATTTTCTACCACTTATTCCCTTTGGGGTCACGAGGGGCGCTGGTGCCTATCTTAGCTACAATCGGGCGGAAGGCGGCGTACACCCTGGACAAGTCGCTGCCTCATATTCCGTACAATTGACCACTAAATGGTAACACCTGAATAAGTTTTTCAACTTGTTTAAGTCGGGGTCCATGTTAATCAATTCATGGTAGATTGGTTGACTTGACGGATGAAAATACACAAAGCTCCTGTATTATTGTAACACATTTTATTTTAAAAATAATGAAACAAATCAATATCATTCCCCATCCACTCATATAAGAGTCCTGCTTTTTGTAATTCTGATTTCAATCCATGTTTGAAATACATCCACCATTTTAATCCCACTGCAAACTAAAACCACTATCATAAACATATTGTATCAATCCAAACTTTGTAGAGGCAGAATATTTGCTTACAGCTATTGTATTGCATCACAATTAGTTGTGCAAATGTACCTTATGTGTTGTGTGAGATTAATTTAGTAGCCTAAAAATCAAAGTCTTGATACATGTTTAAATGTTTACAGATGAGATATAATCTTTTGATTGTTGAGTTAATGTAGGAGTAGGCCGTCATCTGTGGCACACATTAACTTTGGCTGTGTGTCTCTCAACTTTCACCAAAAATTAAAGAGGTTGTTTGCAACTTCCATCCATTTTCTACCGCTTATTCCCTTTCGGGGTCGCGGGGGGCGCTGGCGCCTATCTCAGCTACAATCGGGCGGAAGGCGGGGTACACCCTGAACAAGTCGCCACGTCATCGCAGGGCCAACACAGATAGACAGACAACATTCACACTCACATTCACACACTAGGGCCAATTTAGTGTTGCCAATCAACCTATCCCCAGGTGCATGTCTTTGGAAGTGGGAGGAAGCCGGAGTACCCGGAGGGAACCCACGCATTCACGGGGAGAACATGCAAACTCCACACAGAAAGATCCCGAGCCTGGATTTGAACCCAGGACTGCAGGACCTTCGTATTGTGCGGCAGACGCACTAACCCCTCTGCCACCGTGAAGCCCTGTTTGCAACTTGCTCAAGGTTACATTTTGCAAACCAAAAATATAATAAGAGCAAAGGTTGCATACAAACCCTTACCATATATTTCCTGTATATTGTGTTAAGGCTAACTTCTGTAAGACAGTGACCAATTTTCTTTACGGCTAAATCCCCAAAATAATACAACGTGCTCAGTTCTGTGTTCCATCTGCATATTTGAGCACAACAGCGCACCTGGATGAAGGTTGCCAATAAAATGTCTATGAGGAATGCTCCTTGGATGCTTCTTTCAGCCGCTTTCTCATGGTTTCTGCATGCTGTTTGCTGCGCTCCCGCTTTTCCAGCCTCTGTTAGATTTAAACAAAAAAGAAGAACCAGTGAGCCTGCTGCGCCTCCATCATAGTGCTGGGCGATATGGCTGAAAACTGTATCACAAAATAAGTTTTTATATTGGTCAATATCGATAATTATTGACTTATTTTATGACTAGGAGAAACTAGGAGAAAAACAAATTTTAGAAACAAATTTTTAATTTAAATGGTAAATGGTTTATACTTGTATAGCGCTTTTCTACCTTCAAGGTACTCAAAGCACTTTGACACTATTTCCACATTCACCCATTCACACAAACATTCACACACTGATGGCGGGAGCTGCCATGCAAGGCCCTAAACACAACCCATCAGGAACAAGTGTGAAGTGTTTTGCTCAAGGACACAACGGATGTGACTAGGTTGGTAGAAGCTGGGGATTGAACCAGGAACCCTAAGTTACTGGCATAGCCACTCTCCCAACCACGCTACGCAATCCATAACCGTCCTCTGATTATAAAACACTCAGCTACCAAAGCAGAACGGAAAGGAAACGTCAACACAACCATGGAAAACTCTCAATCAATATTAACAAAACCGTTTAAAAAAAAAAATATTTAAATTAAGGTGCAAATATAAGGAATAAGTACAAAATGCTCATTAAAGTGTAACAACATAGTGCAAAATGTGAAAATGTAAACAGAGAAACCTGAGAAGAACAATTTTTTGCAGTTTAATGACAGGAAGTTATGTGGTCTATGTAACATTTAATTTGATATGTTCTTCATATTTAAAGTATGAAAATGAATTTATGTTATGCAGTACCGGTAATTATTATTTAAATATTATTGGACCAAATTATTATTTTAAAGTAGCACATTTGTTATTGATTTTATTTACACAATACTGCACTGAAGTGTTGTTTCTGTCCATCCACACACGGAACAAACAAGTGCTGAGGGGGGAAAAAAAAAAAAAAGGAGGTAACCCCTTTGAAAAAAAAAAACTGCCATACTGTTAGAGTAAGTGACTTTTCCCGTTTTATCAAAAATGTAATCGCTCTCCACCAGCACTCATTTTTACTTTCTCTTCTCATTCCACGCAGAGAATCAACAATGAGATTCCAAGATAGCGCAACCAAACTTCATAGTTGATACTGTTACGCGATTGGCTGTTTAGCATCTCCCTCCCATTGCTCACTGATTACTTCCTGTTTTGCTAGGTTACTAGACCATAGCTGTGTCTCGATTCAAGCGGCTGCATCATTCACAGTGCGCATTTGTGGGGTACTGACGTCATCACGGTACACAAAGGATGTCCCCATTCAAACAGCTAAAAGGGTAATTCAAATGTGTTCTTTTCTCCCATTAGCAACAAGTTTGCATTTGTGTACACTTTCAAATGCCAAGATCCTTTGTGCACTCTAAAAATAATTTCAACATGGCATGGGCGACTTATAAATCTAGGTATAACTTTATTTATTCATTTAAAACTTCTAAAACTAGACGTGTCAAGGTGGGGTGACATTTGTGTTAAAATACGAGACCTAGACTATCGTATTGTTGAGTGTCTTCCAAGCTCTTTGCCTCTCTTTATCCTGAGGGAGAGCCATATATCCAGCCATTGCAAACGGCTTCGTGTCTGGAGATTTTTTTTTACGTTTGGAAGTAAAACCTTACATATTTTAGTTAAATATTTTAGATTGGCAACACTAAAATAAACCCTTGTGTGTGAATGTGAGTGTGAATTGTGGCTGTCCATCGGTTTTGGCCCTGTGATGAAGTGGCGACCTGTCCCCATAAAGCTCCTTGTTTTTAAGCAATTGAACATGCAAAAATTTGAAAAAAAAAATTATTTGAAGATGTTTTAGTGTTTAAAGAACTGAAAAATTATCAAAAGAGTTGACATAAATACATACCTCGTTCATCCAAATGAATCACTATGTCTGTTTCAGTCACTATGTTATTTAGTCACTACAGTAACTACAACTTGTGTTCACATCCACAGGAACCACATGGGTTACCCTACTCTATTCAGTATTTACAACCTTAGTGTTCACTTCACAGCCACAAATGGTTCATCTAGTCATTTAGTGTTCACTTCACAGCCACAAATGGTTCATCTAATTATTTACACTATATACACATTACCTTGGTTCATTCACACATTTATTTGGCATTTTTGCTTTGATAGCTCTGACATGAGCCTTCCTGGCAAATTTCTGTCCAGCTAGCATTTTCCTTTTTCTTTCTGTTTTACTGGATTCTGCCTTGGATTTTAGAGCCAATTTCTGTCTCTTTTGACTCAACTATTCAATTTCAAAAGATAAACAGTAGAAATAATGAACAAAATGTCAGCTCCTGTCTTGTTCTTAAACACCAATGAAAATTCCATTAGGCATTTAAACAGGCTATACTGTAGCAAAAGTTATCACATGTCTGCCACAATCATGTGTCTTCTAAAATATGTATTCCACGTCTTCCATGTTCGAGAGCAGTTTTGATTTTGGCTTACATGCCAAACAACTACAATTAATGTTTAGGGCATTGTTTTATCCAGACACATGCCATTGTCCAAATGTGGTCAATTGGACGTCTTCTCCATCGCTAAAAGAAAAATCTAAGGAAGAGAATCACTCTGCCATCTTCCACTAGTTTTTTAAATATATAAATCTCCCGCTTGAATATTCCCTCTTCTCTTCTTCGACTCTCTCATTGTCATTTAGAATGTGCGCATCTGTTGTAATTTCCCTTCCTGGTTCGATGACCCGCCCTATCTTGCCTCTAATGGGCCTGTCCATAATGTTTTGCACTAAATTTAACCAATCATAAACCAACCAACCAATCATGGATTTTCTTATACGTAAGCCAACCAATCATCATCGCTGATTCCTGTGTATTTTGTCCCCTGCCCGTGGAGTTGTTTCGCTACCTAGCTCCGGTTTTTAAATTAATATTTTTTAATGGCTGTGATGAGGCGGCAATTTTTCCAGGGTGTACACAACCTTCCGCGCGTGTGCAGCTGGGATAGGCTCCGGCACCCCGCGCGACCTCGTGAGGGACAAGTGGTAGAAAATGGATTGATGGTTGGATTTCAAATGGAAAAACGTAGTTTTTACCGCTGTGGCCGTAAACCGAAATGGATTATCAAAAACTGTACTCATTCCGGGAAAACTGTATTTGTTGGCAGGTATGGCAAAGAGACTGATTAAGAGTTTAGCACACATTGTAGGTGGGAAAAAAAAGACAAAAAAAAGGGTAATATTTTTACGGAGATAAATAAGGATTTCCGACTATAAACAGAAAAATCCCATGCCTTCCGCAAGGATTTCACTCAATTATGTCATTTTAATGTGTGGCCCGAATAGTAAAGTATTCTGAATGTGTCCATCAATGTACCTATTTTAGTTATTGCTGTTTTCTTGCTTACATTTACATGTTATTTGAAAATATTTATTTCTATAAATGATTAATATAAACTTGTGTTTAACTTTTTTGTTTTTTGGATTTTTTTTTTTGCTGTGCAGAACAATCAAGGACAACATGGATTTCGACAAGGCAATTTAAAGAACAACAGACCAAAAATAAATGACAACACATGTATATTCCAGTTTGGATGATTATTTATAAAAATAGCATTTCTATAACCTGTATACATTAATAAAATCATGCACTGAATCTGCAATTGTTGTGATATCCTCTGCATTTATGATAATATAATTGTTATACAAATATTAACCATTACTGTCCGTAATGCAAACAATTAAACACATTTAGAAAGGTACATTAATTGTGGATCATAAAAATAATAAAGTAACTGCTAAAAAGATTGTGTGGTGTTGCTGTATGGATAAACCATGAGGACTCATTCTTGGACAACATCAGAATTGTCGGTGTGTTTTTAAAAAGATACCTGTCCCACTACAACAAACATTTACAAGCATAAAAATAAATCCACCATTAATTAATAATTAGAAACAACAGCTATAAAATTCTTGTCAACACAGGACACATTTTCATGACAACCATCTCCAATGATTGGTCGGCACTAACCCAAAAAAATCAGCTAGCCACTTCCGTTGAAATAAGGTAAAAGAGCAAGAGAAAACAAAAAACTATTTGACATTCTTCTCTTAAGTTTGCCATTTTTCATCAGATCATCAGATATGGGACGTAAATGTAAGGGCGGGGACAACTGATGTAACCAGGGAGTGTCCCGAAGGCTTGGACTGGGTCCTTGAAAGGTTGCAGCCGCCGAATATAAATAAATAAATATATATTATATACAGACACACACACATCCACATACATATGTATATATATACATACATACATATGTATATATACATATACACACAAACATACATTCATCAAACATATTTTGACTATGACGATATTTAAAAATAAATTTTAATTCGCCCAGCCCTATTCATCCATCCATCCATTTTCTACCGATTGTCCCTTTCGGGGTCGCGGGCAATAGCCTATCTCAGCTACATTCGGGCGGAAGGCGGGGTACAACCTGGAGAAGTTGCTACCTCATCGCAGGTCCTAACACAGACAGACAGACAACATTCACACTCCCATCTACACACTAGGGCTAATTTAGTGTTTCCAATAAACATATCCCCAGGTGCATGTCTTTGGCGGTGGGAAGAAGCCGGAGTACCCCGAGGGAACCCACGCAGTCACGGGGAGAACATGCAAACTCCACACAGAAAGATCCCGAGCGCAGGATCGAACCCAGGACCTTCGTATTGTGAGGCAGACGCACTGACCCCTCTACCACCGTGCTGCCTTACTCAATGTAATACATTTCTCACAATAACATTCTTACCTCATTGTGCAGGCAGTGACGCATGGCGTGGTCGATGTCGTTGCACGTTCCGAAGAACTTCAAGAAATTGTGCTGGTGGAAAAAAAATATATATGTTTTTTTTAATGCATTTATGAGCAAAAAAAGAAGGAAAGATGCCGAGTACCTCTGTGTGGCACTGTTTCAGGCGGTTTATGAGCTCATTGCACTCATCGGTGTGCAGGTGGGATGAAAGGTCAGGGTGCATGTCGAGTTAAGGTCCTAATTGGCAAATGTACACAAACCACACAAAAGAAGCACTATGAGTTGACTGTTATTTCGTTGAGTCCATAGAAATAATGTCTGGACTACTGAAGGATACTAAATCCTCCAGCTCCCTCTCCATCTTGAGAGGTCATTGTGATGTTGTGGACTCCTGTGGGCACTTACCTGCAGTAAACACACATACAGAAACGTTTAAAACCATATATCAGCAATCGAGCTGAATCAATGCACTTATAATAATAATAAAACACGTATTGTGGATGTATCTTACCAGCAGTGGACAGGTTGGATCATCAGATAAGATTTTCCCAGAAGTAACTCTACTAAATGTCAAGTTTGCTAGCTAGCTCGTGGCTACTAGGCCGCAGGTGTTGTTTGGGACACTCACTCAGAACATAGTTTTTTCTACCTTCTATACCCTCTTCTCTGACTAAACGAACTGCGATAAATATTCGTAAGTTAAAGGAGTTCGAAAGTTATACCATACTAGCTTCTAAGGAGACACACAAACTGCTGACAGACTTGACAGAGTGGAACGTTGTGGCCGACTGAAGGACAGCCAGTTGGAGTAGCAGACCCACACAACCAATCAGTGTCCGCCTTTAGCGTAATCAACCAATAGCATTTATGCTTTTTCAGAAGGCGGGTCCTATTCTGACAAAGATATGTGGGAGGAGCAAGAGAGTTCTCCCATGTTCGTTTTAGAAGCTACGTAACGTGGTTGTTTTCGACTTTGTTTGAATATAACTGTGGCAACTTGTCCAGATGTTACTCCGCCTTCCGCCCGAATGTAATTGAGATAGGCTCCAGCACCCCCCATGGTCCCAAAAGGGACAAGAAAATGGATGGATGGATGGATGTACTTGGTGTTTATGTTTTTGGTAGTCCACTGTGAGTCAGTTTTTTCAACATGTTGTTGTATCTCTCAAACAATCACGAAAATAGATGTAGATGTACCTTAATATAATGTAATGTACATTGATGAATGGATGGATATAATATAATATAATATAATATAATATAATATAATATATCAATCAATCAATCAATGTTTACTTATATAGCCCTAAATCACTAGTGTCTCAAAGGGCTGCACAAACCACTACGACATCCTCGGTAGGCCCACATAAGGGCAAGGAAAACTCACACCCAGTGGGACATCGGTGACAATAATGACCCAGTGGGACGTCGGTGACAATGATGACTATGAGAACATGATACTGTGAAAGATCAATCCATAATGGATCCAACACAGTCGCGAGAGTCCAGTCCAAAGCGGATCCAACACAGCAGCGAGAGTCCCGTTCACAGCGGAGCCAGCAGGAAACCATCCCAAGAGGAGGCTGATCAGCAGCGCAGAGATGTCCCCAGCCGATACACAATATATAATATAATATAATATAATATGATATATTATGATAAATGTTTATGCTGGTATTGTACACAAATGCATACACTAAACACAGACAATGCATATGCTGAAATATTCAACAAATCTTTCAGTACAACTCTCTGGCGGTGGTGTCAGAGAGGAGAAGTCTAGCAAAACTCCTGGCCATTATGGACAACACCTCCCACCCACTACACTCGGACATTGCGGAGAGAATGAGCACGTTCAGTGGAAGGCTCAGACTCCCAAAATGTAACACGGAACGACACAGGAGGTCCTTCATACAGACAGCCATCAGACTGTATAATGCATATGTTCCTTCTTGACTGCACTTAAATGTAGAATATATGTAGAATATATTTATATTATTCATATAATATATATTATATATATATGTCATATATTATTTATTTTTATTATTGTTTATTGTGAGTGAACTGTGGTGCTGAATTTCCCCCAGGGATCAATAAAGTACTTTCTATTCTATATTTGTGTCAATACATTTTCATGGTTATTCTTCCGTTTCAAAGCTGGATTATTTGAAGGAATGATACAGCATCCCCGCGACCCCAAATGGGTCAAGCGGTAGAAAATGGGCGGATGGGTTGATAATAAAATGTTGAATAATATGAGCAGATATAGTTTAAAGCAGTGGTTCTCAACCTTTTTTTGGTGATTTACTCCCTGTGAACATTTATTTAATTAAAGTACCCCCTAATCAGAGCAAAGCATTGTTAGTTGAAAAAAAGATAAAGAGGTCAAATACAGCACTATGTCATCAGTTTCGTAATTTATTACATTGTATAACAGTGCAAAATGTTGTTCATTTGTAGTGGTCTTTCTTGAACTATCAGGGGAAAAAACATGTATAAATAACTAAAAGCTTGTTGAAAAATAAACAAGTGTTTCAATTATAAAAATTTCTACACATAGAAATAATCATCAACTTAAAGTGCTCTCTTTGGGGATTGTAGTAGAGATCCATCTGGATTCATGAACTTACTCTAATTCTAAACATTTCTTCACAAAAAAAGAAATATTTATGGAAAATGTCCACAAAAAAATCTAGCCGTCAACACTAAATGTCGCATTGTTGCATTTCTTTTCACAGTTTATGAACTTTTGTTGAAGTATCATTCAATAAATACATTTATAATGGATTTGTGAATTGTTGCTATTTTTAGAATATTAAAAGAAAATCTCATGAACCCCTTGGCATACCTTCAAGTACCACCAGGGGTACACATACCCCCATTTGAGAACCACTGGTTTAGAGCACTGGTGTCAAACTCAAGGCCTGAGGGCCAGATCTGGTCAACGACATATCTGGCCCGCAAACACCTGGAAATGATATGTGTCAATAAAGTATTTGATATTTTCTCCCTAAATTTAACAAATTAAATGAATAAAAATGACAATGCATTTTACAGTGTTCATGACAGAATATTACTGTCAATTTAAAAAAACTATAATTTTTTGGGCGTTAAAATTCTGTTGACTGAGATGCCATAATTTTACTGTAAAATATTGTTTTTAATGGTGTATTACTGTAAATGGAAAACACAATATATTTGTTTTTATGGTAAAAAAAAATGGCCGCTAAGTTGCCAGGATAAAAAAGGAACTTGTACTGTTTTTTCCATCCATCCATCCATCCATCCATCCATCCATCCATCTTCTTATCCGAGGTCGGGTCGCGGAGACAGCAGCCTAAGCAGGTAAGCCAAGACTCTCCTCTCCCCAGCCACTTCGTCTAGCTCTTCCCGGGGAATCCTGAGGTGTTCCCAGGCCAGCCGGGAGACATAGTCTTCCCAACGTGTCCTGGGTCATCCCCGTGGCCTCCTGCTGGTCGGACGTTCCCGAAACACCTCCCTAGAGAGGTGTTTGGGTGGCATCCTGACCAAATGCCCGAACCACCTCATCTGGCTCCTCTCGATGTGGAGGAGCAGCGGCTTTACTTTAAACTCCTTCCGGGTGGCAGAGCTTCTGACCCTATCTCCCGCCGACGGAGGAAACTCTTTTCGGCCGCTTGTACCCGTGATCTCGTCCTTTCGGTCATAACCCAAAGCTCATGACCAAAGATGAGGATGGGAACGTAGATCGACCGGTAAATTGAGAGCTTTGCCTTCCGGCTCAGCTCCTTCTTCACCACAACGGATCGATACAGCGTCCGCATTACTGGAGACGCCTCACCGATCTGCTGTCGATCTGTTTTTTCCATCAACAATATCCATCCATCCATCCATTTTCTACAGCTTATTCCCTCTGGGCTTGCGGGGGGTGCTGGTGCCTATCTCAGCTACAATTGGGCGGAAGGCGGGGTATACCTTGGACAAGTTGCTATCTCATTGCAGGGCCAACACAGACAGACAGACAACATTCACACTCACATTCACAGACTAGGGCCATTTTAGTGTTGCCAATCAACCTATCCCCAGGTGCATGTCTTTGGAAGTGGGAGGAAGACGGAGTACCCGGAGGGAACCCACGCAGTCACGGGGAGATCATGCAAACTCCACACAGAAAGATCGCGAGCCCGGAATTGAACCCAGATCTACTCAGGACCTTCGTATTGTGAGGCAGTAATGTTGTAAAAACCAATGTAAATTTAATCGTAACATTCTTGCAACTAAGCTATCAGCTTTTTCCATAAAAAAACACAAACAGTGGTACTTTTTTTGTATTTACCATAAAATGTTGTAAGAAATCAAATAAAAAAAACACAATTTTACAGCAACATTTTGTAAATGTAAAGTTTTTACAGTAAAATCGACAGTCTACTTTATATATATATATATATATATATATATATATATATATATATATATATATATATACATATATATATATATATATATATATATATATATATATATATATATATATATATATATATATATATATATCTGTGTTGGCCCTCCGATGAGGTCGCGACTTGTCCAGGGTGTACTCCGCCTTCCGCCCGATTGTAGGCTGAGATAGGCACCAGCGCCCCCCGCCACCCCAAAGGTAGGATATGGATGGATATATATATATATATATATATATATATATATATATATATATATATATATATATATATATATATATATATATATATATATATATATATATACGTATATATATATACATATATATATATATATATATATATATATATATATATATATATATATATGTATGTATATATATGTATGTATATATATAATGAAATCCAGAGGCAAATTCCTACATTATTCGCTGTCACATGTGGCCCTCTAATGGCAGCCATAACTGCGATTTGGCCCTCAGTGAAAACGAGTTTCACATCCCTGGTTTAGAGTCAGGGTTAATCACTAACAGAAACTGAAGCTGGCAGTAATGCAATACAGATGGAAGCCAGCTGCCGTAAAACTGAAAAGAAGAAGAAGAAGAAGAAGAAGAAAACACGAACGCTTTACAGCAGATTTACTCAATACTGCACATCGTACCCTACTTTTTATTATTTATTTAAGTTTTTTATTCTTTTAATATTCTATTTGTATTTGCTTTTGTTCTATTTCCTTGAGATTTTTGTTGAAGACAATAATTGCTCAACCTGGCGGATGTTAAAAATTGTTATGATGAACGTGCCATAAATTGTGTGTACATTCTGAATATATGTTTTAGTTTGTTCAATTATAATTATAATTACTCACTACTGCTCCAATACCATAGAGGGCGCTATAGACCAAATGGGTTGTATCTTTTTTGGCGTTTTCTGATTGGTTGGTTTGTTTTGCTTCCAGAAGGCGGTTTGTTCGGAGGAGAGGACTCATATATGTTAGCAATACCGGCTACCTGAGCTACAATTGGGCTTTTTTTTTTTTTTGGCACTCAAACGCACAAGTAGGATATCACATACAGTTTTAGGACCAATGGAGGACCAAATGAATTGCTTGCTGCGTCACCTCATCCGACGGATACCGAGTCAACTTCTTAGAGCTACGCTGGAGAAGTGGGGCCGCTTGACTGAGGCTCAAAGACAAACCATCGATTTTACTCAATCGAAATGGGCAATAACGGACAGACTTTACGCCCTTGCTGAGGTACATGCCCCTGCTTCTAAATACTGGTCACGAAGATGTACTGATGCTCTTTCTTTTTACGAATCCACATCTTTTCCACCTAACTTCATAGCTCATGTCGTTGCTCACTTAGGGAAAATAGATGGCCCATTGAATGTATCACAGAATTAACAAATGTATGCATCTAATTTGCAAAATAATTGATTTACAGTTAAAAACTTTATTTTTGCGTGGTTGTCTGCCACTATCCCTCTAACTTTACAACGTCTCTCCTTTTTTCAGGAAAATGGATGGACAGTTAAACATATCGCGGAGTTAGAGATGTGTTGTAAGTATTTTACATTCGCACGGTGTGTTTACCATCATTGCATATCTAATAATGTGTACATTCTGTTGCATTCATCTCTCAGATGTCATTGACAATCCAAACCAGGGACTGTGGAAAGCATTCCAACTGGTGGACCCTAAAGGTATTAATCTAGCAAGTAGATAGCTAACTAACAATAAAAGAGCTGCATTGGCCTGTAAAAACTTTGGCCGGAGGCCGAAAGCAAACTACATGTAAAGTAATTATCCATCCAACCATTTTCTACCGCTTATTCCCTTTGGGGTCGCGGGGGGCGCTGGTGCTTATCTTAGCTACAATCGGGCGAAAGGCATCGTACACCCTGGACAAGTCGCCACCTCATCGCAGGGCCAACACAGATAAATCAAATCAAATTTATTTATAAAGCACATTTAAAATTTACCACAGGGGTAGCCAAAGTGCTGTACAATGGGCAGGTTAAAAGGTAATACGAAAACCGAGCAAACAACACAACACAAACAGAACATAATAAAAAATAAATAAAACATAAAAACAGTTTCATGCAGGTGTATAATGGGGCGCCATTGCAGGATGGATATCACTCAGTGTTAAAAGGCAAGGAATAAAAGTATGTTTTTAAGCGAGATTTAAAAACAGGAAGAGAGGAGGCTTGTCTAACACTCAGAGGTAGGATGTTCCAGAGCTTGGGAGCAGCAGCGGCGAAAGCTCTGTCACCTCTAAGCTTCAACCTTGTGTCAGGGGCCGTCAGTAGCAGCTGATCGGCTTATCTTAGGGATCGGGTGGGGCAGTAAGGCTGAAGGAGATCGGCGACATATGTTGGCGTGAGGTTGTTTAGACATTTAAAAACAAATAGAAGGAGTTTAAAATTGATTCGGTAACGCACAGGGAGCCAGTGAAGGGACGCTAATATAGGGGTGATGTGCTCACGTCTGCAGGTCTGTGTTAGCAGATCAGCAGCAGAGTTCTGCACGAGCTGCAGGCGGGCGAGGGAGGCCAGATAGACAACATTCACACTCACATTCACACACTAGGGCCAATTTTAGTGTTGCCAATCAACCTATCCCCAGGTGCATGTCTTTGGAAGTGGGAGGTAGCCAAGTAATTATATATATATATATATATATATATATATATATATATATATATATATATACACAGTTCTGAAGTTAGATAACTTACATAGATATTAAATATGTGTAATGTAATTAAATAAGCATCTAAATACATTTGATATCGAAATACCTTCAGTTGTTTTTTTATTATTATTTAATAAACATCTAAATACATTTGATATCAAAATCACTTCAGCGATTTTTATTATTATTTATTACAGCTGTGTGCTGTCTCAGAGTGATATGTGATCCGTTTACATGTAATCTGTGATCGGAATGCTTTAAGTCTGCATATTAATTGTTTACCCAATTGAAGAGGGAATGTTGCCAAACATGTACAAATATAATACAAACATCGGAAAAGCCATGTTTTTTTAGGTTAATCTTATATACACTGTTATATGGATGTGCGCGCACACTCAAACACATAGAGACGCATACATAAATATACACGTTGCAACACTTTTTTTGCCACACAACAGAGCCGTTAATTGTGGTATAACAACAATTTTTGTACCAAAATAAAACTTCAGTTTGCATTGAGTAAAGCAAGGTATAGCAGACTAAATAACACATCAACTTCCACTACTTCAACTTGAACAACCCCTGCTCCGTACATCAGACCCTTATAACAATGCAATATGAAGTATAAACAATAAAACACTGAATATTAAGAGTATGCGAAAATTCAACACATACCTTGTTTCTTTCATCATGCGCATGTCCAATATTAAATTATGTAACAGTGTTCCCCACAGGTCAGGCATCTATTTGTGGTGGTGTCGGGCGGCAGGGGGATGGGGCGGGGTTAGGCGGCGGCGGCGATGACCAAGAAGAACGCGGAGTTGGAATATAATTAAATGGGGCGGTTTAGCTCGGTTGGTAGAGTGGCCGTGCCAGCAACTTGAGGGTTGCAGGTTCGATTCCCGCTTCCGCCATCCTAGTCACTGCCGTTGTGTCCTTCGGCAAGACACTTTACCCACCTGCTCCCAGTGCCACCCACACTGGCTTGAATGTAACTTAGATATTGGGTTTCACTATGTAAAGCGCTTTGAGTCACTAGAGAAAAAGCGCTATATAAATATAATTCACTTCACTTCACTACAACACTTTATGTACATATTTATATACATATTTATATAATATGTAACTACAAGCTCCATTCACAGACAGTCCCATTGCTTTTATGAGCGGTCAAGCGAGTCAAAAGCAGAAAAAAAATAAAATGTTTTTTTGGTTTTTTTGTGGCGGCCGTAATTCTTTCGTGGCGGGCCGCCACAAATAAATGAATGTGTGGGAAACCCTGTATAAACATGTTTTATAATTTCCACAATGTTCAATTAGCAGGTTTGTTCTGTGTGACCACATGATGACTTCATTTGATGGTTATAGTTCATTTACACCATGAGTGGGGAAAGTTTTTTTTGGATTGCGTCGTGTATATTTTGATGATATGCCCAAGTAACATTTAAATAACATTTGTCGTCATGGATCACCGTTTCTCTCTTCGTCGTCAAGAGGGCGACAATATCTCTCCAATATAATCCACCAGGCACTAATTGTGGGCAAAAACACGCCAAGGGCCAAGATTCTTGTTAAACTTGGGATGTCTCACAGGCCGTATTTGGGACACCTCTGTTCCAATAAATATATATAAATCAAACCTAATGATTTGCCAAGATCAGGAAGTCAGGTAGAACATTTGGTTTGTTCAGCTGTTCTCAACTGCGTGCCATTTTATTTGTTTGTGTTATATTTTCCCATTTTTATGGCGTCAAGCTGATGCTCAAGCCCTGGAGTTGCTGCAGTTTAAGCAAAGTTTCAAAAACCACCTGAATGAGCTCGTAAGAAACGTAAGTTTTGTGTTTCCTACAAATTTAAGTTAAACATTTTTTCTCAGTGACATGCAATTTTCACCTTTGACATCCAAGGTGTCTGTCAAAATAAAGAAGAACAGGGACGAAGCGGTTTGGATTCGCGTTGCGTGGGGAGACAGTTTCTCTCGGCCCAACAACCTGAAGCCGACATATGTTGTTCACTACCTACAAACTCCTTATGTGTTTGTCTGTAGACTGACACCCAAGCAAAAGCCCTTGTTATCCCAGGTGATGTATGACTTCTGTTTGACTTTATGTAACTTTTTATTATTCTTTTTCTAAAGAGATTACTCTCCCTGTTAGGCTTTGATCCTATCCACCAGACATCAGGCTATCAAGGATGCTAACCTCAGTGGACGGAAACTCACCACAATTCGGGACCTGCTGATGCAGCAATATGGGCAGGTAAGTCCACGAGCATCGAATGCTATTATCACATTAATTTTGTGTCAGGTCCAAGCTTGTCAAGCACTTTTTTCTCCCTTACACATTGTAACTAAGTGTCAAGGAATAAAAGACAGATAGCTAACACCTATGGACAATTTAGTGTCCAAAAAAATTAAGCGGGCATTTTTTGGACGGTGAAAGTGAGAAAACCGACGTAAGCACAGGGAGAAAATGCAAACACTACATAGAAAGGCCCCTGCTTTTGTTACAGGGTATGAATTTAAGGCCTTAGAATGTTTTATATTCTATCAAACTCTTGCAAAAAGTCTTCACCATGAAAAGTCTGAATTTTTTTTTTAAGTTTTGTTAATTTTGAAATAAATACAAATTGATTCAAAAAGATTACCCCAGAATTATCACTCCATATTTCAAAAATGAATAACAATCGAAAACTTAGATTGAACATGTGCATAACTTTGAGTATTTATTTCATGCTTTACAAGTGCTCAATATGGCCACCACCGGCAGCACGGACAATGTCAAGATGATATGAGAATTCCTCCCAAACTCGTCCCAGGATGCCGTGATCCATCGTGTTGATTGCTGCTGTTATGCAGTCTTTCATGTCATCAAGGTCTTCGAGGACTCTGTCCTTTACACAAGCAGCCAGTCTCTTTAAACTGTTTAACCCACCGTCGAATGCTCTCACGATGGGGTGGATCAATGCCAAATTCTGTTCGAAAAGCACGCTTCACCGTGACAATGGCATTTGTTTCCGCAAATTTAAGCACAAAAAACGCCCTTTTGAGGGTAAATAAACACGTAGTCTTCCTACAATTGAACTGCGCCGAAAGGTTTACATGACCACAACGGTGAAATTGTAACGCAATAAAACTTGGTTAACTCCTGTATCAAATGACCATTGATTCAGTCTATTACAATGCATTAGAACTGAATAAATGTGTGATGATTTTAGCTTATCCTTTTTGAATCACCCTGTACATTAATTTCTGTCCCGCTTTTAAATGTTTCAAATTTTGAGGGCGCTATTCATATCTACAAAGCAGATCTAAATAAATACTTGTGCAGCCCAATCATAATGTATCCAGCACATTCAGTGTGTGGTGCTCAGCGCACGCAGCGGTATGATACACTCTCAGAGAGAACCAAAGCCCACAGCAAAGTTGGTTTATTTGAGCAAGATGGGCCCCAAAAGCTACAAGGGGTAAAAAATGGATGGATGGAGGGTACGTTCAACGATTAGTGGCTCTAGAACAAAAAAGTCAATACATGATTGAGGGAAACGTATCAAATGTTTTCACCGTTGTTACAACTCAGGTTAGGACCCAATGTAGAGCCATCATGGAGAGCAGAGTTTGTAAACATTGTGGTGAAAGTCAATGAGACAATGTAGATAAGGTGGCACTAATTGGTGAAGAAGATCCATGTGAGAGGTTTACTAGTGAAATTATACTATTACACACAGTAAGCACATGCTAACTTATCCTTTGATATAATGACTAGTAGTTGTGCACTCAAAAAAGTATAAATCATACATTATTATGTCATACCTATTTATTTAGTCCAATAATTTCAGATCAGCTACTCAGACATTGTAGTTTACATTTTCTAGAGCTTTAAATGTTGTTTGCTTACAGTCAGTTTGTGCATTGGTGAGGATCCAGAAAACAAGTAAGATATGTGAACGTCATCTTGTCATGCCAAAGTAATGATCAGTTCTTGTTTATTCGCAATATTTTTGCAAAAACAAAACTAATGGCCGGTAAAAATATATTCAATGTGAAATACATACCAGATACAAAAAAAGATGGGCAAATTTGAATGTTATCCACATTCTTGCTCTCTTATCTGTTTCAAAGACAACATATCGTTGTGCTTGCCTCCACTATGGCCAACTTTTTGGTTGTTGTTGTTTTGTGAAAAAAATGCAATATGAAGCAGACTGCACCTTCTGAAATAAAACTGTAGGACATTAGTATGTAGGCATTGGAATTAAATGGCAAATCAGAAAAAATGGCCATTGAGGTGTTTGCGAATCTTTATTTCCCAACAAATATTAGTTTACAATAAGGCTTCTGGTGTTTTTAGTTAGATTTAGTATTTTGAAACCTGCAGAGACCCTGTCAATATCTTATGTACTATTGTATTTGCTGCTAAGGTGTTCCCGACCAGATATCCCAGCTCTCTTGCCAGTACGAGTCAAACTGTCTCAAGTATGTATAATGTTATCAGTTATTTTCTGTAACTTTTTTTGTAGGATTGCACACTTAATACCGATGTTTGTGTGCAGTTTGAATGTACTAAAGTTTTTTTGTGCTTTGCTTTATATCCACAGACCCACACATAGAGCGAGAACAAGCTGAGGATGAAGTTAACAGACTTCAGAAGGCCTGTGAAGCGTTTGGTGGCGGAAAGTTACCAGACCTACAGTCTGTAGTGTACAAGGTACTCAGTATTTCTCAAACACTGTTCTGGTACGCTCAGTTTTGTTTCCATTTAGAACATTTTTCCCATACCAGTTTGTTAAACCCTTTTTAACATTCACAGTGCCCTGTGTAGAGTTGGCATGTTCTCTGTGTGCCTTTCAAAAGCATGCATGTTTAGTTAGTTGCAGACTCTAAATCGTCAATAGCTTTTAATGTGATGGTGATTGTCTATTTATGTGTCCTGCGACTGGCTGACAACCAGTCAAAGGTGAACTCCATATGTCACCTAAAATCAGCTGAGAATGGATGCATGTTTATTTTGGTGTTTTTGGCATTAGTTGGTTTGTCTTCCAGCTGGAGACAAAGTTCAGAGACCCAACAAACAAGATTATGTCTGAGAATGGGGAACCCTTCAAGTGCACGGTCAAATTTTCCAGCACCAACATATTGGAGTCACTCAGGCATTGTGCTGCCTCAGGTAACAGTAGTCTGTTTTCCACACACTGGATAGGTTAATCTTTTATTGCTATGTCAGTAGTGTCAGTCAAACCATTATTGCTTACAGTTCTCAAAATACTTTTATATTTTCGACCGTATCTGTAAAACAAAAATTGTGTGTGTGTGTGTGTACATATATGTATGTGTATATACAGTTTATGTGTGTACATATATGTATGTGTATATACAGTATATGTATAATACATATATTTGTATATATTTGTGTGTGTATATGTATATATACTTTATATATATATACATGTATATGTGTGTATGTATGTGTGTGTATATATATATATATATATGTATATGTGTATATATATATATATATATATATATATATATATGTGTATATATATATGTGTATATATATATATGTATATATATATATGTATATATATATATGTATATATATATATATATATATATATCTGAGCTGCTACCTTACCGTGGTAGAGGAGTTTGCGTGTCCCAATGATCCTAGGAGTTATGTTGCCTGGGGGCTTTCATGCCCCCTGGTAGGGTCTCCCAAGACAAACAGGTCCTAGGTGAGTGATCAGACAAAGAGCAGCTCAAAGACTTCTATGGAATTACAACAAAATGAACTCAGATTTCCCTCGCCCGGACGCGGGTCACCGGGGCCCCGCTCTGGAGCCAGGCCCGGAGTTGGGGCACGATGGCGAGCGCCTGGTGGCCGGGCCTGTCCCCATGGGGCCCGGCCGGGCACAGCCCGAAGAGGCAACGTGGGTCATCCCTCCAATGGGCTCACCACTCATAGGAGGGGCCATAGAGGTCGGGTGCAATGTGAGCTGGGCGGCAGCCGAAGGCAGGGCACTTGGCGGTCCGATCCTCGGCTACGGAAGCTAGCTCTTGGGACGTGGAACGTCACCTCACTGGGGGGGAAGGAGCCTGAGCTAGTCCGCGAGGTAGAGAAGTTCCGGCTGGATATAGTCGGACTCACCTCGACGCACAGCAAGGGCTCTGGAACCAGTTCTCTCGAGAGGGACTGGACCCTCTTCCACTCTGGCGTTGCCGACAGTGAGAGGCGACGGGCTGGGGTGGCAATTCTCGTTGCCCCCCGGCTCAAAGCCTGCACGTTTGAGTTCAACCCAGTGGACGAGAGGGTAGCTTCCCTTCGCCTTCGGGTGGGGGGACGGGTCCTGACTGTTGTTTGTGCTTACGCACCAAACAGCAGTTCAGAATACCCACCCTTTTTGGGTACACTCGAGGGAGTACTGGAAAGTGCTCCCCCGGGTGATTCCCTTGTCCTACTGGGAGACTTCAACGCTCATGTTGGCAACGACAGTGAAATCTGGAGAGGCGTGATTGGGAAGAATGGTCGCCCGGATCTAAACCCGAGTGGTGTTTTGTTATTGGACTTTTGTGCTCGTCACGGATTGTCCATAACAAACACCATGTTCAAACATAAGGGTGTCCATATGTGCACTTGGCACCAGGACACCCTAGGCCGCAGTTCCATGATTGACTTTGTAGTCGTGTCATCGGATTTGCGGCCTCATGTTCTGGACACTCGGGTGAAGAGAGGGGCGGAGCTTTCTACCGATCACCACCTGGTGGTGAGTTGGCTGCGATGGTGGGGGAGGATGCCGGACAGACCTGGCAGGCCCAAACGCATTGTGAGGGTCTGCTGGGAACGTCTGGCAGAGTCTCCTGTCAGAGAGAGTTTCAATTCACACCTCCGGGAGAACTTTGAACATGTCACGAGGGAGGTGCGGGACATTGAGTCCGAGTGGACCATGTTCCGAACCTCTATTGTCGAGGCGGCTGATTGGAGCTGTGGCCGCAAGGTTGTTGGTGCCTGTCGTGGCGGTAATCCCAGAACCCGTTGGTGGACACCAGCAGTGAGGGATGCCGTCAAGCTGAAGAAGGAGTCCTATCGGGTTCTTTTGGCTCATAGGACTCCGGAGGCAGTGGACGGGTACCGACGGGCCAAGCGGTGTGCAGCTTTAGCGGTAGCCGAGGCAAAAACTCGGACATGGGAAGAGTTCGGGGAAGCCATGGAAAACGACTTCCGGACGGCTTCGAAGCGATTCTGGACCACCATACGCCGCCTCAGGAAGGGGAAGCAGTGCACTATCAACACCGTGTATGGTGCGGATGGTGTTCTGCTGACTTCGACTGCGGATGTTGTGGATCGGTGGAGGGAATACTTCGAAGACCTCCTCAATCCCACCAACACGTCTGCCTTTGAGGAAGCGGTGCCTGGGGAATCTGTGGTGGACTCTCCTATTTCTGGGGCTGAGGTCGCTGAGGTAGTTAAAAAGCTCCTCGGCGGCAAGGCCCCGGGGGTGGATGAGATCCGCCCGGAGTTCCTTAAGGCTCTGGATGCTGTGGGGCTGTCTTGGTTGACAAGACTCTGCAGCATCGCGTGGACATCGGGGGCGGTACCTCTGGATTGGCAGACCGGGGTGGTGGTCCCTCTCTTTAAGAAGGGGGACCGGAGGGTGTGTTCCAACTATCGTGGGATCACACTCCTCAGCCTTCCCGGTAAGGTTTATTCAGGTGTACTGGAGAGGAGGCTACGCCGGATAGTCGAACCTCGGATTCAGGAGGAACAGTGTGGTTTTCGTCCTGGTCGTGGAACTGTGGACCAGCTCTATACTCTCGGCAGGGTTCTTGAGGGTGCATGGGAGTTTGCCCAACCAGTCTACATGTGCTTTGTGGACTTGGAGAAGGCATTCGACCGTGTCCCTCGGGAAGTCCTGTGGGGAGTGCTCAGAGAGTATGGGGTACTGAACTGTCTTATTGTGGCAGTCCGCTCCCTGTATGATCAGTGCCAGAGCTTGGTCCGCATTGCTGGCAGTAAGTCGGACACATTTCCAGTGAGGGTTGGACTCCGCCAAGGCTGTCCTTTGTCACCGATTCTGTTCATAACTTTTATGGACAGAATTTCTAGGCGCAGCCAAGGCGTTGAGGGGATACGGTTTGGTGGCCACGGGATTAGATCTCTGCTTTTTGCAGATGATGTAGTCCTGATGGCTTCATCTGGCCGGGACCTTCAGCTCTCACTGGATCGGTTCGCAGCCGAGTGTGAAGCGACCGGAATGAGAATCAGCACCTCCAAGTCCGTGTCCATGGTTCTCGCCCGGAAAAGGGTGGAGTGCCATCTCCGGGTTGGGGAGGAGACCCTGCCCCAAGTGGAGGAGTTCAAGTACCTAGGAGTCTTGTTCACGAGTGGGGGAAGAGTGGATCGTGAGATCGACAGGCGGATTGGTGCGGCGTCTACAGTAATGCGGACGTTGTATCGATCCGTTGTGGTGAAGAAGGAGCTGAGCCAGAAGGCAAAGCTCTCAATTTACCGGTCGATCTACCTTCCCATCCTCACCTATGGTCATGAGCTCTGGGTCATGACCGAAAGGATAAGATCACGGGTACAAGCGGCCGAAATGAGTTTCCTCCGCCGGGTGGCGGGGCTCTCCCTTAGAGATAGGGTGAGGAGCTCTGCCATCCGGGAGGAACTCAAAGTAAAGCCGCTGCTCCTCCACATCGAGAGGAGCCAGATGAGGTGGTTCGGGCATCTGGTCAGGATGCCACCCGAACGCCTCCCTAGGGAGGTGTTTAGGGCACGTCCAGCTGGTAGGAGGCCACGGGGAAGACCCAGGACACGTTGGGAAGACTATGTCTCCCGGCTGGCCTGGGAACGCCTCGGGATCCCCCGGGAAGAGCTAGACGAAGTGGCTGGAGAGAGGGAAGTCTGGGCTTCCCTGCTTATGCTGCTGCCCCCGCGACCCGACCTCGGATAAGCGGAAGATGATGGATGGATGGATGGATATATATATGTATGTATATATATATATATATATATATATATATATATATATATATATATATATATATATATATATATATATATATATATATACATACATACATACATATATATACATACATACATACATACATACATACATACATACATACATACATACATACATACATACATATATGTATGTATGTATATTAGGGGTGTAACGGTACGTGTAATTGTATTGAACCGTTTCGGTTCGGTGCGGAGGTGTATCAAAAGAGTTTCCAGACGGAGATATTAAGTTGCGTAACCAATACTCAAAATGTCGGACATTTGAGGCATTTACGAAACTCTGCCTGACAGCCCCACAAAAGAGGACATGTCCGGTGAAAAGAGGACGTGTGGTCAGTCTATCCATGTCCTCTTTTGCTAGCATGCTAGCAGGGACCGGGCTAGGATAGACTGACTTTACGTCCTCTTTTCAGCGGACATGTCCTCTTTTGTGGGGCTGTCAGGGCAGAGTTTCTTAAATGTCCGGCATTTTGAGTTATGGTTGCGTGTATTAACAACGTACGTTCAGGGTTAAGAAGGTGTTAAAAACAAAAAAATTTGCGTGCAACAGCAGCATTCGTGAGGGAGGGGCAGAAAGCGGTACAATTATGATAAACGCGCATGTGTCTCTAGGCTCTGCTTTTTATCCATTGATTTATAAGATTATTGTTTTTTTATTATCAATAGCAGGGGTGTCAAATGTGTGCCCCAGATGCCATTTGCGGCCCAGAGCTAATGTTTTAAAGGCCCATGGCACATTCTAAAAATACTATTAAAATAAACAAAAACATAACAAAAGTGAAATAAAAAAGCTTGAAGGTAATATAGAAAAAGTTGCAATGTTGACTAATAAAATAAAGCTGTTTTTTTTTTCTTTCAAACTTTCATCGCTCAAAACATAATATTGAATCAAAATCAATGTTTTAATGAATTATTGACCTATCCAAGGTTTCCATTACTTCACATCAAATATTCCACTAAGAAAAATATTTTTTGTTGAAGATTTTGCAAATTTGTTAAATAACCCAAAAAATTACATTTAGTTTTTTTCTTACTGTACTGAAAATGAACCGAACCTTGACCTCTCAACCGAGGTACGTATCGAACCGAAGTATTTGTGTACCGTTACACCCCTAATGTACCGGTATATATGTATGTATGTGTATATATATATATATTTATATATATATATATGTGTATATGCATATATATATATATATATATATATACATGTATATACATATATATGTATATCCATGTATATACATATATATGTATATCCATGTATATACATATATATGTATATAAATATACATGTATATACATATACATGTATATACATATATATATGTATATATATTTATATACCATATATATATATGGTATATATATATACTTCTATATATTCATATATATACAGTGTATATATATACTTATTTGTATGTGTGTATATATATACACACACATATATATATGTATATATACATATATATATATGTATGTATATATAAAGATATATTTATGTGTGTGTATATGTATACATTAACATATACATTTACCAACACACATATATTTAGTATATATATACATACATATATTTGTGTGTTGTGTATGTATATATATATATATATATATATATATATATATATATATATATGTATGTATGTAGATATCGATATCTATATATAGATAAAGATGTATATATATATATATGCAAAATAACTCCTACATGTTCTGCCATAAACACACACGTAGGAGTTCTTTTGCATCCAAAAAGACAGCTCCCAGAGTGAACAGTTTTCCAGACATACTCAATAAGGGGTTTTAAAATATGACTTTGGAGCTAAATTAATGTCAAAACATATCCAATACATATTACCGGTATCTACACAGTACTTGTGTTAAATGTATGTTTTGATTACCAGTTTTTCATTAGGTCAACGATCCATGTAAGCCACAAGGGGGCGCACATGTGGTAGAAAAGCTGCCTTCCAACATTACCTACTTGCTAATATTTTGTTTCAAGTTGGTCGTACCTAAAGCTATCCTTTAATTTACCCCAATTCCACTCAAAAAATGTGATTGTATGTGCTAGCGGTACAAATGTTTATATTTTAACAAAAATATATTTTATGACCTCTTTATTTTAATGCCTTACAGGAATCGCTTCCACCCCTGTTACACTTCTGCTTTCGTCCATTCCTCGCAAAAGAAGAAATTATTTTGTCATCACAGACAACGTCCCAGGACCCTCTTCACAACCCAACCAGCCTCCCAACTAACCTGTTCCAAGAACTTGGCTATTACAGTGATTTTTTTTTTTTCTTTTACTTCCACCATGCCCACCTAGATAGGTATCTTTTTAAACTCAACCGCCGTAATGGTTTATAATATTTTACAATCTTGATATGCTATGATTCATGTTCTGTATATATTATTTTTTTTGGTGCACCTTTTAAATTATATTCCCTAGAATAAACTCCATTCATATCCAAATTGAGTGCAACACAAATTTGAGATTATTTCAGCTATTGAAGTCTGTACCTGATTCACGTTACTGACGTTACCGACGTTATTGTACGTCGTTTCCAAATATGTATAGGAATTAAATACTGTATTAGTTGATGGATAACTATAAAATAGCTTTCCAACAGGGGCACTCAATGAAAACCTCTGCCAAAATATAAGCATAAATTCATACATGCATTTTTTGTGTTGATATCAGTCCATTCTGCATGTGGTTTAAACTCTACATTCTTATTGCTATAGCTAGGTTGTATATGATGTCATATCTGTTTTTCTTCTTCACGGCTTAATTCACATGATGGTCAAGCAGCTTGAGTATAGTTTTAAAACAAGTGAGAATGAGTGTTGGGTTTGAGCAGAAAATGCTTATTTGCTGTTCTGTTCTTAGGTGTTCCAGTCAATCAAATCGAGAGATGGGAAAGAGCTTTCATAGAAAGAAGTGGTTTATAAAAGGTAATAACGTCAGGGAAAAACAAGTGTGTCGAAGGAAATGGTTCTTAAAAACATAATTTTCATCAGCTTGTAGAATACAATCGAACTGCTTGTGTCTGCAGCAATTACTTCATAAAATGTTTGTTTGAACATTTGATTTATTTCAGAAACTTTCTGTGATGGAATCCAGTTTATTCTTTACTATACTAGTAGTGTTTCAGAGCAGAACTTAACGTAAAGAAAGGACAAGATATTGCATTAGATGGTCTTCTTTTGTGGTTGCTATGCCTAAATATAACTACGAAAACCTGGTTGTGCAAATAAACTAATGCCATGTTAAGTCCTTCCATCCCTCCATTTTCTACCGCTTGTCCCTTTCGGGTACGCTTTTAATAAATATTTTAATTGTTCCAATCCAGGGCAGCACAGTGGCGCAGTTGTTAGTGCTTGTGCCTAACAATAGAAAGGTTATGGGGTAGACTAAGGGTCTTTCTGTGTGGGGTTATGCATGTTCACCCCATGACTGCGTGGGTTCCCTCCGGGCACTCCGGCGTCCACCCACTACTAAAAACATTCACCTGGGGACAGGTTGAAGGGCAACACTAAATTGACCCTAGTGTGTGAATGTTGTCTGTCTTAACTTTGTTGGCCCTGTGATGAGGTGGTGACTTGTACAGGGTGTAAGTTGACTTCCGCCTGAGTGCAGCTAAGATAGGCTTTAACACTCTCCCGAGAGGGACAAGCGGTATAAAATGGATGGATACAATGTTCAAATCTACTGTATTTTCTTTCTCGATTTTCAAAACAGAAACTAAAAGCTTGTTGTTGCGCAGAAAAGCTAAGTGCTTTATTCGACACCGATGACCACATTATAGCGTATTTTGTTCTAATCGTTAGCATCAAAAAAACATGCTTAATTGTATTAATAAACTACAAACCCCGTTTCCATATGAGTTGGGAAATTGTGTAAAATGTAAATATAAACAGAATACAAGGATTTGCAAATAATTTTCAACCCGTGTTCAGTTGAGTATGCTACAAAGACAACATATTTGATGTTTAAACTGATAAACTTTTTTTTTTGTGCAAATAATCATTAACTTTAGAATTTGATGCCAGCAACACGTGACAAAGAAGTTGGGAACGGTGGCAATAAATACTGATAAAGTTGAGGAATGCTCATCAAACACTTATTTGGAACATGTGGAAGTAGTGTCAAAGCGCTTTGAGTACTTTGAAGGTAGAAAAGCGCTATACAAGTACAACCCATTTATTTATCATTTAACATCCCACAGGTGTGCAGGCTAATTGGGAACAGGTGGGTGCCATGATTGGGTATAAAACAGTTTCCCAAAAAATGCTTAGTCTTTCACAAGAAAGGATGGGGCGAGGTACACCCCTTTGTCTACAACTGCATGAGCAAATAGTCAAAGAGTTTAAGAACAACGTTTTTTCAAAGTGCAATTGCAAGAAATTTAGGGATTTCAACATCTACGGTCCATAATATCAAAAGGTTCAGAAAAATCTGGAGAAATCACTCCACGTAAGCGGCATGGCTGGAAACCAACATTGAATGACCGTGACCATCGATCCCTCAGACGGCACTGTATCAAAACCCGGCATCAATCTCTAAAGGATATCACCACATGGGCTCAGAAACACTTCAGAAAACCACTGTCACTAAATACAGTTTGTCGCTACATCTGTAAGTGAACGTTAAAGCTCTACTATGCAAAGCGAAAGCCATTTATCAACAACATCCAGAAACGCCGCCGGCTTCTCTGGGCCCGAGATAATCTAAGATGGACTGATGCAAAGTGCAAAAGTGTTCTATGGTCTGACGAGTCCACATTTCAAATTGTTTTAGGAAATATTAGACATCGTGTCATCCGGACCAAAGGGGAAGCGAACCATACAGACTTTTATCGACGCAAACTTCAAAAGCCAGCATCTGTGATGATATGGGGGTGCATTAGTGCCCAAGGCATGGGTAACTTACACATCTGTGAAGGCACCATTAGTGCTGAAAGGTACATACAGTTTTTGGAACAACATATGCTGCCATCCAAGCGCCGTCTTTTTCATGGACGCCCCTGCTTATTTCAGCAAGACAATGCCAAGCCACATTCAGCACGTGTTACAACAGCGTGGCTTTGTAAAAAAGAGTGTGGGTACTTTCCTGGCTCGTCTACAGTCCAGACCTGTCTTCCATCGAAAATGTGCGGCGCATTATGAAGCGTAAAATACGACAGCGGAGACCCTGGACTGTTGAACGACTGAAACACTACATGAAACAAGAATGGGAAAGAATTCCACTTTCACAGCTTCAACAATTAGTTTCCTCATGTCCCAAACGTTTATTAAGTGTTGTTAAAAAAAAAAAGGTGATGTAACACAGTGGTGAACATGCCCTTTCCCAACTACTTTGGCACGTGTTGCAGCCATGAAATTCTAAGGTAATTATTATTTGCAAAAAATAAATAAAGTTTATGAGTTTGAACATCAAATATCTTCTCTTATAGTGCATTCAATTGAATATAGGTTGAAAAGGATTTGCAAATCATTGTATTCCGTTTATACAACGTCTAACACAATTTCCCAACTCATGGAAACGGGGTTTGTAGATGAATAACTCATAGGCTCAACAGCATACACTGAATCTTGATATCGCTAGCAAACATTGCAGAACCACACGGACATCTGCTGTTAAATAATGAGACAAAATAAGAACTTCACTCCATTAAAAACAACTGCGGACATGAATTACAACTCACCGACTAATATTTGAAGCAGGAAATCAACTACAAACAAACATCCAATGTTTTCAATAGTGTCACGATCAGTTGCACGGCATTTGTCATGTCAGTTAACAAAATTACTTAGTAATGCATGAATAAGTCCAACTTTGTCTTTTACGGATTAATGATTGATTTCTGGACCACCCAGATGTAAATACATGATGTGCCTCCAATCTTTTCTTCTCTAAATACTGTGTGTCAAATTAAGTAAGGTTGTAGCAAACTGTAACCTCTTGGTGATGATAAAAGGTTTAAATCTTTTCAAAAAAATATTTTTCTCAAGAGTGATATTTCTTTTCACGATCGCTTTTGTATTTGCCTCCAATCCTTTCAAAATACACCTGAATCTGCTCTGAATCAGGTAAATAAACAGTTGCATAATAGTACTGTAATCATGAGACTATAGGGGTCTGCAACCTGTGGCTCTGGAGCCGCAAGCAGCTCTTTCATGCCGCCGCTGTGGCTCCCTCAACAAATAATGGCTACTTAGTTTGTTATTTTATTTAAGCTAGTTTATTTTATCTTAACAGTTGTAATGTTGGAGAGTTCTGAGATCTTGTCATATGAAAATAAAACATTTTAATATATTGTTGATTAGGGCTGGGCGATATATCGATATAAACGATATATCGCAGGTTTGTCTCTGTGCGATATAGAAAATGACTATATCGTAAAATTTGATTATATGTTGTCTAACTGCGGGCTTTGCACAACAGGCGTTTCTCACTCCTTCTCGTGTCTCCTCATAGAGACGGAAAACAATACTGCATTCTTACATACGTCACATACTGTCACGCGTCTAGCGTCATACGCTCTCGCCGACCAGAGAGGTAGCAGCATGGCTAACGTTAGTTGAGGCATGTCGTGCAAGCAGAGCGGAGCGGAGCTTGTGACAATACAAGAGAGAGAAGGTCCGAAACTTATCACAAATGGAGGAAGAACAATAAATGCCCAAAATAAAGAGCAGGGGATCCATCATCTGGCGGTGGTTTGGCTTCAAGTGGGAATATATTCAGCAAACAGCAGCAATATGCAAATTATGCAGCAGAAGTGTTACTACAAAAAGGTAGCAACACTATTAATTTGTTCTTTCTTTCAAAAAGTCACCCGTGAGAGAATGAAGAGTATTTAATAAATACAGTTTTGGTCAATTGCCTTAGTAGTGATTTCCCTCTCTGCATGAAAGTTTAAAAGTAGCATATATTAATGCAGTATGAAGAAGAATGTTTTAATGTAGACACATAGAATCATCATACTGCTGTGATTATATGCATCAGGTGTTCATTCAAAGCCAAGGCAAAATATCGTAATATATTTTGTATATCGCAATATGGCATAAAAATATTGCGATATTAATAAAAGCCAATATCGCCCAGCCCTATTGTCGATCGAAATGTACGTTACAGCCCCTATGCGTCATCTCTTGCTGCCAAGCAATTGTATTGTTTTTAGCGGTCAATGAGCAATGAATGGATCAAAAAAGAGAAACATTTCTGATGAAAATATAACATTTAATGCTTCATGGACATATCATTTTGCTTTCACTGATGACAACGTTGTTTTTTCTCCTTTTAAGTCAAATATGCCACAGTTGTATGCCTTCAGAATATTGGAGCGAGTTGATTTTAAAAAAATTAATTCATAGGGGGAACACCAGTGTATTTTTTTCTATTGTTCAAAATAATTTGGTGATTTGCTTCGAACTAAAATGTGAGTCGTTTGTCAAGTATTTGATTTCATAAATTCTATAGCATAAGTGTTACGAAACTATAAGTGGTGTTACTGTTATTTTAGGAATCAAACACAGTTTGCGGCTCTTGATGGGTTTTATTTGGTGGAAACGGGCTCAAATGGCTCTGGGTATGCAGAAGGTTGCTGATCCCCACTCGAGACCATCACCTGAAACCCGAAAGTACCCGGATGTGCCTCTAGGTCACATGACTGCAATCTATATAGCTGGGGTTAGGCTGTATTCTTAAAGGTTTAAAGGCAATAAAAATAATCCGAATGAAATACATTTAAAATGCGATGGAGTGGATATTTTTTATTAATTTTAAAACCATTTATCATCACCAAGACGTTACTGGTTGCTACGACCTTAATTCATTCGACACACATGCTATTTAGAGAAGAAAAAATTGGAGGCACATCATGTATTTACATCTGAGGGTGACTTGTCCAGGGCGTGCCCTGCTTTCCGCCCAATTGCAGTTGGGATAGGCTCCAGCATTCCCCTGCCACCCTGAGAGGGACAAGCAGTAAAAAATGGTTGGATGGATGGGTCCAAAAACTAAGCATTAATTGTTAAAAAACAAATGACTTATTTGTACATCACTATCCACCGTATTTGATTGACATAACAAGTGCCGTGCTGCTATGATCGTGACACTAATGAGAAAAAGGATGTTTGTTTGCAGTTGATTTCCTGCTAGTAATATTAGTCTCATCTACAATTCATGTTTGCAGTTGTTTATATGGTGTGAAGTTGTTCATATTTTGTCTCATCATTTAGCTATTGATGTCCTAGTTCAGCAATATTTGCTAGCAATATCAAGATTTAGTATATGCTGTTGAGTCTACAAAAGACTGATTCATCTAGTTTATTGATACCATTGAAAACATGTTCTTGATGCTAACAGATTTCACCAAAAATGCTACAATGTGGTCATCCATATTGAATAAAGAACTTGGCTGTCTTGCGAAACCATAACTAATCTTTTAGTTTCTGTTATGAAAATCGACAACAAAAATACGGTGAATAGGACCAACAATTGCAATTTATTAATAAGACTAGACATGACATTAGTTTGTTTGCACCATAGTTGTATGAACCACAAAACAACACAAACGAGTGCTATTTTTTGTCCTTTCTTCACATTTAGTTATGCTCTCAAACACTACTTATATAACAGAGAATAAACTCGATTGCATCACATAAAAGTTTCTTAAACAAATTAAATGTTTTACAAAATGATCGCATCAGACACGACGAGCATGCTCCGATTGAATTTCCAAAGGATGAACGTGATATTTTTTAGAGCCTCCTTCGTTTGACGCACTTTCGTTTTTTCCTTGACACTATTACCTTTATGAACCATTTCTTTCGGGACTCTTTTCTATCCCTCTATTTGAACGATTAAAACACCCAAGAACCAAACAGCAATTCCGCAATTCCTGCTCTAACTGTTTTAATGCTACGCTCAAACTGCTTGACCATTGTTGTAAGCATTTCACCAATCTTGCGCACTTTGCAAATTTAGACACGATCCAACAGCAAAACAGTCTCCCAACACTGCGTAGATGGCATCAAGGCCTATTTATCTTAAGCGTGAGGGTTGGGAAACGAAGGTGTTTGGCGAGGGAAGTGTGGATTCAGGCCGGGTGGCCTATTTCAAGTTCCAGGTAACCCTACATTATTATATTTTATAAATAGTAAACCGAGTTGTGGTAGTAGTTTAGTCGGGGATGTACACTATATAGTGATGAATCCAATAAACATTTGATTTGATTTGATTTGACATTAAATTTGCAAAATGCGGTTGCGCATCATGCAAATAGCGCCCATTGGTAATGTGCTTCGTGAATCAAGACGCAAAGAAAGACGGATGGGACGTCATATGCAAACCAGCAATTAAGATCGTTCACAATACTTTTTTTTTTTTTAGATTTAACTTCTGAGTTAAGTATTTGTAAATATGATTTTACATGTGATGTTTTTTTTCTCACAAAATCGTTATGTAGGTTTGTATGTAAAAAAAAAAATAAAATAAAGAAAGACCCACGCCTACGTTGTTTTATTTAATGCTTTTATTTTGAAAATCAGAAATATGGTTGCTTCTGTCGGATGTCGCAATGTTGTTCATGTTTCCTGTGCTCCTATTGGACGGACGAGATGTCAATCAAAGCAATGGGACATCAATGCGACCGCCCATTCAATCGGAGCCTGGTTACAGGACTGACCACTGGGAGTGACTGTCAACATACAAACATGGCTGCCTCTTCGGCTACAGACAAGGCGATGACCGGTGATAACGCACCCGAACACATTCCTTGTGGTCCCCAAGAAGCTGTGTCGCAGTCTCGGGAGATAATTAAACCGTCCGTAGTGGAGCTGACCAAAGAAGTGAGAACAAACATCCTCTGCACGGTCAAAGGATGTGGGAAGATCCTTCCCAACACACCTGCATTGAACATGCATCTCGTCAAGTCACACAGAGTGAAGGTAAACCACCAGAATGTTCTGGAACACATGCATGCTAGCCGAGCTCACTTAGCTGGCAATTCGCTTTACGTTGCACTATTAAAAACACACGTCATCAGTATTTACTTATTAGAGCGGGTCAAATCAATTGATAGTAAAGAAAATGACGTGCGGTTGTTTTAGCAAACGTTGCAAAGGTAAGTTTATTTAGTTCAATGACGAAACGTGATTTAGCTAGGAGGCTAACGTGTATGTCTTTTACATAAAGTAAGGATTCGGTTGAAAATGTTTATTGCCTTGCTTTGCTATTGTCTAAATCCACTCGTGGTTGTCATTCCAAAGCTGTTATCCAACGTTTACTGTGGAGGCGGTAAAAGCGGCAAGCAGGTTTTTTGTGGGAGTAATTCATGTGTTTGTCCACCATGAATGAGAGAGGCCCTTTACACGCAAATGTTGTCTCTTCTACAGCAAGCTTTGGCAATGAGCACTTTTGTTTAAACAGGCTGAATGGTAATTGTAATGCAAAGGCCATTAAGTGCTTTCTTTGCGTTTTTTTACATTACCGCACAAATTACGTTCTAATAATGCATCATAGGCCGGATTATAAACTATCAATACTCCATCTCAAGAAGCATCTTTGTGAAATCACATGTTTTTGATTAAATGATAAATGGGTTGAGTGGATAATGAGATCGACAGGCGGATTGGTGCAGCGTCTTCAGTAATGCAGACGTTATACCGATCTGTTGTGGTGAAGGAGCTGAGCCAGACGGTAAATCTCTCAATTTACCGATCGATCTACGTTCCCATCCTCAACCTATGGTTATGAGCTTTGGGTCATGACCGAAAGGATAAGATCACCGGTACAAGCGGCCGAAATGAGTTTCCTCCTCCGGGTGGCGGGGCTCTCCCTTAGAGATAGGGTGAGCAGCTCTGTCATCCGGGAGGAACTCCAAGTAATGCCGCCGCTCCTCCACATCGAGAGGAGCCAGATGAGGTGGTTCGGGCATCTGGTCAGGATACCACCCGAACGCCTCCCGGGGGAGGTTTTTAGGGCACGTCCAACCGGTAGGAGGCCACGGGGAAGACCCACGACATGTTGGGAAGACTTCGTATCCCAGCTGGCCTAGGAACGCCTCGGGATCCCCCGGGAAAAGCTAGACGAAGTGGCTGGGGAGAGGGAAGTCTGGGCTTCCCTGCTTAGGCTGCTGCCCCCGCAACCCGACCTTGGATAAGCGGAAGAAGATGGATGGATGGATAAGTGGGTTGTACTTGAATAGTGCTTTTCTGCCTTCAAGGTACTCAAAGCGCTTTGACACTACTTCCACATTAACCCATTCACACACATTCACACACTTGATGGAGGGAGCTGCTTTGCAACACGCTAACCAGCACCCATCAGGAGCAAGGGTGAAGTGTCTTGCTCAGGACACAACGGACGTGACTAGGTTGGTACTAGGTGGGGATTGAACCAGGGACCCTCAGGTTGCGCACGGCCACTCTACCACTGCGCCTCACCGTCCCGATTACATAATGTAATGGTAAATACTTGTATGGCGCTTTTCTACCTTCAAAGTACTCAAAGCGCCTTGACACTATTTCCACATTCACTCGTTTGTACACTAATGGCAGGAGCTGCCATGCAAGGCCCTAACCACGACCCATCAGGAGCAATGGTTGAGTGTCTTGCTCAAAGACACAACAGATGACTAGGTTGGTAGAAGCAGGGGAACCCTCAGGTTGCTGACACGGCCACTCTCCCAACCACACCACGGCATCATCAACTTGATACCCACTTGCTAGAAGAGCTCGCCCCTGTGTTTTCACCCACCACTTCACTGAGGACAGCTTTAATAAACATTTTAAAAAAAGACGGACTTCACTACACATCTACTAGTTACAAGCCTCATCTTCTGTGTGTTAGTGGCCCCGCCTCCACCCACAGATACAGGGTGGATGACTGACTGGAGGGTTTGTTTCATTTATTTCATTTCCTTTATAGATAGGTCAAAAAGTGATCGTTAAGTTTTGATTAAACTTTCAGGAAATGGTTCAAGGAACAAGTGATTATATTTTCGGAGGTGATCCAGATTACTGTTTGCCTTCAGGACTAATTCACTTTCAGAAGGCAGGGCAGAGGTATGCGCTCTTCGAGTGCTTTTTCTAGATCAGGCAAGGAAAATATTTAGGAAAATGCAAACATTTGCATTTTTAAACATGCATTTTTGTGTGAAAATATCACTTGCATGTTTTTTTCTTTCAGAAATAAGTTAAAATACGATCTGAACAAAATTTGTTGAACGTTTACCTCAGCCGCAGGTAACCGTTCTTGCCTAAACGCCACATTGAATTAGGTTAGGAGCACCGAAACAAGCTCGTTAGCTTAACCATCTACCTAGCTTACTTGTCGGCTCCATTCATTCTCTAAGCCACCACATTGACGTCTGTCCCCTTTGCTGATAATATTTAGGCATTTACAATCTGAACACTTAGTTCCGAACCAGTTGTACTCAAGAGTATTTATTAGTAGCCAGTGAGAAGGAATATATTTTTTTACGGATTGTAAACATGGGGCACAACACGAAGTATATTACCCAAGAGGGCATGGCTACAGGATAGAGTTGCCAAATAGGAAACGTTATTTGAATGCATGTTATGGAATTTTATCATCCATCCATTTTCTACCGCTTATTCCCTCTGGGGTTGCGGGGGGCGCTGGTGCCTATCTCAGATACAATCGGGTGGAAGGCAGGTACTAGGGCCAATTTAGTGTTGCCAATCAACTTATCCCCAGGTGCATGTGTTTGGAAGTGGGAGGAAGCCGGAGTACCCGGAGGGAACCCACGCATTCACGGAGAGGACATGCAAACTCCACACAGAAAGATCCCGGGGCCCAGGATTGAACCCTGACTACTCAGGACCTTCATATTGTTAGGCAGATGCACTAACCCCTCTGCCACCGTGAAGCCAGACAAATTTTATCATTCACAATGATAATGTTAGTAAATTATCTACTAAAACCCATTAAAATTCTACAGTACATTACATGGGACATGCAAGTCAGAACAAAAAAAAAAACACAGCCAAAAATGTTTGGTAGATGCAAATTAAGGTAAAGTATAGTGTAGAAATGCACCCAAGTGCAGGAATTGTCGTCATGATTTTCCAAATTGTACATCGGGGCAGCACTTCATGCTGATAGAAATATTCCTTTTTGTCTCAATTTTCTTTTCTTAAATGGAGCTCACATACCTTGTAGTTAAATGTGTGACAGTGTCCACACCTGCATTTGGTGTGTCGTATAAACTACTTGTTCAACAATGACAATTGCCTTCAAACGGTCTGGAGACTTACACGTCACACTCTTGCCCCAGCTTTACGTCACTCCCATTTACACAGAATCTGTTCCAGCTCTAATGCCAGTGTGGTTGAAAGACTTTGTGTCAGTGTCAGCAATCTTAGGCTTGGACAACATGAGGATCACATTTGTACCAGTGAGTAGCTGCATAAAAAACTCTAAATAGTATGCAGAATTGGGACATGGATCAAGCGTGTTGTTTATAATCTACAGTGATTTGGCAGTTCTTCTGTCAGATGTAGTAATTATGTACTCTGGACGACAGGATAACAGAGCACTGCTTCAATTACTCACTCTGCATGCATCCCCTATTATTCATTGGGGTCCAACAGAGAGAATGTGTTTTGATAAGAACCATTTGAACATTCCCCTTTGTTTGCACAACAACAATATATCCAGTTTTCCTTGCAATAGATAACTTAATTAACATGACTCATGCTTGAGCCTACAACCATATTATGTTTGAAGCAATGCATTGCATTCATTGTATTTGTTGAATGATTATGTATTTGACTTATTAATGATCAATAGTTTTTAGCCTCTCTTCTTCCTCTGATGTTTGGGTAGATGGAGGTGACCTCGGCCACACTTTGGCTGTAGAAGTAATAATGTTTTGCCGCCTGAAGGCTTGTCTGTTAGTCTAATACAAAAGTCTTATATTTCTCTTTTGAATAAAATGTTGATCATTCTTTAATAATGGTTGCCCTTTCTCTGACTTAAAAAGAAGGTCAATACTGGTGTCACCTTTTAATTCTTAACACTGTACTATTATTTGGTCTGATGCAAGAAACACACTAAAAGTTGAATGCATCTTTTTTTTGTTCTGTGTCCCTCAGGATGGTATTGTCAACCCCACTGTCAGAAAGGACATGAAGTCCTGCAAAAAGCTATACTGCTGCCCCATAGAGGGTTGTCCCAGAGGGCCAGGAAGACCCTTCTCCCAATTCTCACTGGTTAAACAAGTAAGCTTACACCAAATCTAAGGTCGTGGCCACACTGTACATTTTTAGGTGAGAACAGTGAAGTATTGTACTGCCTTGCATATCCAAATGGAAATGGCATTCTCTTTGGTGTGGAACCATAGTTTTTGAAAACTCCAGACAGGAAAATTCTGATAACGCGGCCTTGTCGTTCGTTACTAGGTGGACAAGAAAACTACTACTTTTTGATTACCATGACATCGCTGTGCCATCACGCTGTCGTGATCATACAAAAAAGAGTAACAGAGCAAGCAATGGTGAACAACAAAGCTGTGTGTGTGCTGTAGTTACTGCAATTAGGTCTATGGCAACAAAACCTTGTCATCGACCAACTAGAATGTGCAACACAGGTGCTTTCACAATCATAAACACGTCATGTTATTTTAAATATCGCATTGTCAAGCAAGTACCACCTGAAGAAAAAGTACTTTGTCTCAATGACAATTGTATACGACTGGGAAAATACTGTAGGGCTGGAACAATTATTCAACATCAAATTGACATTGAGGTTTTAATTACTGCAATAACCCAACCGCAAGGGACTGAGGTTTATATTTTACTCTTGCCCCAGTCCTTGGACTGCTGGCCAATCTAAGGTTTGTGACAGGAAACCGCAAGTTTGTATGCGCTGCAGTTGATGCAATCAGTGTGCTAATAACATACACCACTTGCGTTGTATTACTGTATAGTACTACTATACGGTATTTTCAAAATCTTAAAGGTGACAGTTTAAAATGGCTGAAGAAACTGGCAGTACAGGGTCGGTCAACTTACCGGTTGTTTGAAACGGGTGGACGGCAATGAAGCTACAGCAGGCGGCCAAGGACGGCATAAGCAAACATGGGCGTTGTACACATAAATCTAATATTTTTGAAAGTATAATATTGCAAATTTCTTCAATGTGTGGCAAGACAATTATATGTTCATAAAAGTACCATTCCTTCCTTCACTCATAAAAATTCCAAATGGAATGGTTATTACAATTTTTGACATAAAAATTGCAATGAAAGACTAAATGGAGTAATCTACATACACACAAATATCTGCAATATCCCCTTGTGTATTTGCCCATTTGCCTGTCCCTGCTGAGGCTGTCTTGTGTCTTAGAATATAATCTATTTGTTTATCAAACATGAGAGCATGACAAAAATACTATTTTGAGTGTTTCACCTCAATATTAAAACAGTCACCAAAATTATGCATCGTAACTTAACACATTAAGCGTTATACCGCTGGCACACTCTGATCTGACAGCAGTAGCTTGTCAAAATTAAAACATGATTAGACCTACCCAAAGCACAATTATGCGTTGTTTGACCACTCCAAGGGGATTCGAAGAAAGTTGATGAATGAGGCGAGTGTTGGTAGTTGAGAAGTCATCTGTCATATCTCCACTATCTGATCTCAAGGGTGATGGGTCAAATGCACAGAATAATTTTGCCACACCGAGTGTGTGACAATCATGGGTAATATAACTAACTATATCCGGTGGCAATGGTTTCCAGCTGCCTATCTGCCGAATTGGAAACATATTATGGTCTCGGTAATAGCAAGGCATCGTGTTACATTATTTTCACCTGGTGACATTTTTCCGTCTTAATGTGACTCAATGATAACAGCACGGTTTGGATGTTTTTTTTTACCGGCAGCAAACACATTTTTCCACATAGACGGCGCCTAAATGCATGCCTGATTCAGGTGTTAGGGGTAGCTCGAAATGTGTTCAAATGACATAATATTCATAGATATTAGCTGTTGTACGTGCATGTAATATTTTACTTTAAACTGGGGCTCACGATACCTAAACAGGCAACTGCCAATCCAATGAACAGTTTTTTTTTTTTTTGTTTTTTTTTTAATTTGTCATTATTAACCTACTTGAATTCACATTCTCAGCATTTTATGAAGATGCATGCAGAGAAAAAACACAAGTGCTCCAAGTGCAGCAATGGCTACAGCACCGAGTGGGACCTCAAGAGACACATTGAGGACTGTGGGAAGACTTACCAGTGTACGTGTGGCTGTCCGTATGCCAGCCGTGCTGCCCTTCTATCACATATCCTTCGGACAGGACATGAGATTCCTACTGAACACAGGCATGTATATTAATAATTTACCAATTTTGCAATATTCAAAAACCTTTAGCTCTATAAACCCTTTAACCTTTTTTTTATATTAGAATTCCTCCAGTAAAAAGGCGAAAGATGGAGAAACTCTCAAATTCTGAAAAGGGAAAGACCATTGATGCTGGGATCATGCCTTCCACTTATGAAGTTACTGAGGATACACCCCCTTCTGATATCATCATTCAAAGTTCGGACTTGGCCAGCCAGATGTCCAATGGCAACACAATCCTCCAGAAGCCACTTCTACCCAAACCCAATATGGCTTTGGTCAGTGTTCCTGTGATGCAGCTGGCTCACTTGCCTGTCCTCCTCCCTTCTACAGAGAGTGGAGCTCTCAGGTCAGTAGTGTTAGCAGTCAACAGCCAAGGCTCTGTTAGCACTCTCCACCTCCTGCCACAGGCCTCTGGAGCTGTAGTGCCTCAGGTGGATGCTAAGAGTTTAGTTTTTCAGGACAGTATGCCTACTTCTCGCTCTGGCCTTGGGCCAATCAGCACAGGTGTACAAGTTGGGCTTGGCAGTCCGGTCCCACAGGACTCGGGACGAGGAAGGAGTACATCTACCAACATTCAAACAGACAAGTCATATCTGGCAAAAATACCTTCAGGGGTCACAGAGGGGATTGGATTGTGTTCTGTGGGCGAGCCTGCTGTATCATCCTGCTCCCAGACGGACATCAGTGTGAGTGCCCAAATCCTCCTGCCAGTCAGTGTTCAAACCCAGACCTTGTACACCCGAGCCAAAGCCACATCAACTATCGGGGCTCAGACAGACAGCCAATCCCTAAACCAAAGTACTTGCTCCTTTTCATTTGTGCCGCCGTGTAAAACCAGGCATACCCAGACCTACTTCACCATTCCACAATGGGAGGAGAAGGTTCATGATCAGTCCATCATGTGCTCTGACCTTTTTGGAGGGGATTCCCTCAGTGTCTCCACTCAGACAGCGCTGCACAGAGATGAGCCTCTGCTTGCCACAGGAAGTCGATTATATGAGGATGCAAAGGCAACAGGGGCCATGTGTTTTGGGGCTCAGACCGATGAACTGAACCCAAACAACGTTGCAGACAACCAAACCCAGACAATGACCTTGTTAAATGATTTGGAAAACATTCTCTCTGGCCATCAAGTGTTGACCGACACCACCACAGTTGGCGGTTCAAGCTTGACCCCCGTTCAGGAGCAGCACAGTACCATGGATTTTGACTTTGAAGAGTTTCTGAGTTCTGTGCACATTCAAACACAGACAGAGGAGAGCCACCTGGGAGGACTGAATGAAGACACACCACTTGAGTCTCTGGACATCCAGACCCAGACAGATTTCTTCCTGATGGACGATATAGACCAAAGTGAGGGAACAAATCGAACCCAAGCCAGTGACTTGGAGCTTTTTGACACTCAAACTCAGACTGATCTAAACTTCCTTCTAAGTGCTGGAAGTCACCTGCCCCTTGGTAGCATCCTGCGCCATTCAAGCTTTTCTATGAGCACAGAGTCTTCTGACACTGAAACGCAAACCGATCTGCCATCGTTTGCTCCCTGCCTTCCTCCTCAGTGCCCCGTCACTCAGGGGGACCAGGGAAGGCTTTTAAACAGCACAGAGACACAGACCAGCCAGGTGGAGGACTTCGGTAACCTCTTCTTGACAAGCAATGAAACCCAAACGGTCATGGATGACTTTTTGTCGGCCGATTTGGCATGGAACATTGATTGCCATTTCAGCTCTGTGGAAACTCAGACATGTGAAGAGCTTTTTGCTCTCTTTCAGCACCCTGAGAAACCCAACCGCTGAAATTACTCTTACGGTGCTGCCTGATGTCCTTGGTTACTTGCCTCTTTCTGTCATAAGAATGAGCGAAGGCTGTCCAATAGTGGATTAGCCATTAAGTTAAATGAAGTCCGTAAAAATGTCTTTGAATCATTCCACTTGGGACACATCGTCCGGGAGTGTTTCTAGGTTTGTTTCCTGACTGCTTAGTGCACTTTATAGCTCGATGGGCCGAATGTTTCAGCTCAGTCATTACATATTTATTTGCACATAAATGTTGTGTAATGTGTGTAGTCTGAAATGCTACTTTTTTGTTTGTCTTTTTTTTCTGGGGGGGTATTTGCTAGCATAGTGTACTTAGACATAACGTTACACCTGTGGTTAATCCAGGCTACTGTAGTTAAATACGCATGTAATGCATGAAAAAAGTTCGTTTACACATTTTTGCAGTTGCTTTGTGTGTATTTAGTATGTGCAGGAAGTCTTCAATTTGTCCGCACAAGCATCTTAATGGCTGCTTAGCCGATTTAAAGGCAAGCACACAATATCATTAACAGAGTTGCACTAGTGAGACTATTTCTGGATGAAGCCTTACTGAACAAAGAAGTCAGTGTAAAAAAAACAACAAAAACGCACAAGTACAAAGGTAACGTTATCAGTCGTAGCACACCTTTTGAGTGAAGGGAAAATATGTATTCTATTTTGATGTGGTCATTCTATTCTGATGTGGTCATTTTTGTAGGTAACTGATTCTAAGCTGTCTGTCTGACTTATTCATTAGCTTGGTGTAAGTATATATGCTGGCTGTGAGTCAAAAGTCATGTTGCTGCAAAGCATATTAGTATTACCTGCCATAGTGAAAAACTCAATGCATGTCAAAAACAATTACTAAACCCATTGTATGCTGATTGTGTTGCACTGAGTTACTTCAAATTGATAATGCACCCTAAGCAGGTCATGTTCTACTCTGGAGTAAAAATATTATTACGTTGATGGTGCCTTAACACAAGTGTTATCTTTTCGTATTCTATTATGTTTAACAAAAATAATCACAATACTTTTTGCATTGTATTTTTATTGAAGTTGCATGATATTCCGCATATTGTTTCTTTACAATAGCTTACACATTACAATGTGAAAATATATTATTTTCTGTATCACATTTCCACATGTGTTGGTCAGGTGTATATTGGAACTTTCTGTTTTTTCAAAGTTGAGTTCCCGTGTGTTTCTTGCAGAAGAAAAACATTAAGCAGGTATTTTTACATTTAGAGTTGTTGACATACAATATATACGTCCACACACTCCAAACATGATCAGTAAAGAGAATATGGCTCGACCTTATCAAGTTTATAGTGTAAAACTTTTTGCACCACATATCAATTCAAAGATATAGGTAAGTGGAGATATTTGAGCCTCTATGTATAATAACCTGATGTAGACTACAGGAAATGCAAAATAAATTCAAACTTGTCCACCCAATTGTTTAATTGAATATGTACATTGTATAATCAACTCTAGAAAAGAATGGTTTGTATCTAAGGCCCCCAAAAAATTATGATTCTTACATGCCAATGGTACGCGAATGCATACTTCTGATTGCAACTGTGGATACATTGTTGGCTTGGAACACAATTGTTTTAAGATCATGCATGGTTTTTCTAGCACAAAATGCTTTTAAGTATGATGGTAGAAACAAATGTTTGCTTGATCTAAGGGCAACGACGTTAACCAGAGGTTCTTAATAAACTGCTGGAACATATCGTGTTTTTTTCAATATGCTTCTTTGATTGGTCTTGTGTAGAATATGTAAAAAGTAGAACAATATACTTCATTAACATAAACTGAGACTAGTTTTCAACTGTAATGCTATACACAACATTGAGATGTGGCAGTAGGTTTACTTTTGCTGTCAGCTTTGCTGATGTTGCCTAAAATTAGAGTGCACTCAGGGAATTATGCATTAACTTTTATATGATAAAAACAAATGGCAACATTGCGGATGTACTCATCTACATGTCTTTTACAATTGTCTGTCATGTCCCTGCAGGGTTATTAATCTGTCATGGGGAGCCAAAATTTGGCTTTCATTTAATAGGAGGTAAAAATGTAAAGTTTGTAATGGGAACCACTGTACTTTTAGTCTGGTGGCGTTTTGAGGACTTTGACGACCTGCTGCTCTTTGACGTGTTTTGAGGCAAATGTTGAAGTTGCAAAGGAGTCCCACTTTGCAAAGGAGTCCCACTTTGAGGGGCTTTCTCTTCGTGTACGAGGTGTGACGTGTCTTCGTCCACGCCATCCGGTGCGAGGCACTCCGGGGACTCTGGCTGCAACCTCTGGCTGGGTGGCGTGGGTTTCTTCAAATTATGAGGGGTTGTGTGGGACTCACTGCAGTGTTCACCGCCGCTGGCTAAGGTGTCGCCGCAAGAGGTTGTTGGTTCGACGACGTGCAAGGGTGCTGGGTTGTCTGTTTCCTTGCGTGGCTTTGGTTTCTTGTCTCTTTTTTGAGGAAGAAGAATGCCACTGATTGGAGCCACTCTGTCCCAGCCACACACCTTTTCAGAACAAAAATATTAAATTTAACCTTTGTTAACATAGATTTTTTTTTTAAGTACAGATCCACTCACAGCCTCTTCCCAACCAGGATAGCAGTGATACTCATATGGCTCCACTTCTTTCAAAAAGGCTTCCTCACTTATGTCAAGAAGGGCATCCACATGAATCCTTTGTGCTCTGTAAAACTCGGCCGCATATTCCTCATCTGGAATCTCCTCGTCTGATCCATTCATAGCTGTGAGCTCCCCTTTTGTGGGATGAGTGACAAAAAAGCAATCTTAAAAATGGTTCTTAGTAAAAGAATAATATGTAAACTCACCTCGAATAGTTGAGAAGACTACAATGTGTGGCTGTTAAATACCCCTCCCACCCATCAGTGAGCCCTGGGATGGATTCTTGCGGCCACCCTTTCAGGAGTTATGCTAAAGAAATGAAAAAGTGTCAATATTTTATGACATTTCCTAATTGAATCTCGTCATTCAGATATCAGTTTTAAGGAATGAAAGCATCCATGGTTATTTCAGCTAGTGAACATGAAGTTAACTGTACATTTTTAAGTGGCTGTGTTGTTCTTGTGAAGATAAATGATAATTAAATCATTAGAATACATTTTTGTGAAAGAACTGCGCCGCTTACGTGAACCTCATCAGATGACAACCTCTTCCGGCGGCGTGTATTTACCATTCCCCACTAACATATTAGATTACACACTTGTTCAAAACAATGCAGTTGCAAATTATCATATCGGTATTCATCATAAACCGATTAAACGGGATAAATTAATAGCTCGATAGATGTTTCCTTGAAAGTAGAGTGAAAATGGCGTGTGACGACCCGCCAGCCGCCAAAAACTCTTAAGTCCATTAATGAATGTTCTGTCTGTTAATTAAGTTAATCAAGTAATGTTCAGACTGCGTGTAGATAGGTGGCGGCTTCATTTGCGTATTTAAATATGTACAAACCCTGTTTCCATATGAGTTGGGAAATTGTGTTAGATGTAAATGTAAACGAAATACAATGATTTGCAAATCCTTTTCAACCCATATTCAATTGAATGCATTACAAAGACAAGATATTTGATGTTCAAACTAATGAACTTTATTTTTTTTGCAAGTAATAATTAACTTAGCATTTCATGGCTGCAACACATGCCAAAGTAGTTGGGAAAGGGCATGTTCACTGTGTTACATCACCTTTTCTTTTAACAACACTCAATAAACGTCTGGAAACTGAGGAAACTAATTGTTGAAGCTTTGAAAATGGAATTCTTTCTCATTCTTGTTTTATGTAGAGCTCTAGTTGTTCAACAGTCAGGGGTCTCCGCTGACGTATTTTACGCTTCATAATGCGCCACACATTTTCGATAGGAGACAGGTCTGGACTGCAGGCGGGCCAGGAAAGTACCCACACTCGTTTTTTACGAAGCCATGCTGTTGTAACACGTGGCTTGGCATTGTCTTGCTGAAATAAGCGGGGGCGTCTATGATAACGTTGCTTGGATGAAAACATATGTTGCTCCAAAACCTGTATGGACCTTTCAGCATTGATGGTGCCTTCACAGATGTGTAAGCAACCCATGCCTTGGGCACTAATACACCCTCATACCATCACAGATGCTGGCTTTTGAACTTTGCGCCTATAACAGTCCGGATGGTTATTTTCCTCTTTGTTCCGGAGGACACCACATCCACAGTTTCCAAATATAAATTGAAATGTGAACTTGTCAGACCACAGAACACTTTTCCACTTTGCATCAGTCCATCTTAGATGAGCTCGGGCCCAGTGAAGGCAGCGGCGTTCCTTGGTGTTGTTGATAAATGGGTTTTGCTTTGCATAGTAGAGTTTTAACTTGCACTTACAGATGTAGCAACCAACTGTAGTTACTGACACTGGTTTTATGAACTGTTCCTGAGCCCATGTGGTGATATCCTTTACACACTGATGTCCGTTTTTGATGCAGTACCGCCTGAGGAATCAAAGGTCCGTAATATCATGGCTTACGTGCAGTGATTTCTCAAGATTCTCTGAACCTTTTGATTTTACGGACTGTAAATGGTCCATCCATCCATCCATTTTCTACCGCTTATTCCCTTTCGGAGTCACGGGGAGCGCTGGCGCCTATCTCAGCTACAATCGGGCGGAAGGCAGGGTACACCCTGGACAAGTCGCCACCTCATCGCAGGGCCAACACAGATAAACAGACAACATTCACACTCACATTCACACACTAGGGCCAATTTAGTGTTGCCAATCAACCTAAATCCCTAAATTCCGTGCAATAGCTCGTTGAGAAATGTTCTTAAACTGTTCGACAATTAGCTTACAAATTGGTGACCCTCACCCCATCCTTATTTGTGAATTACTTAGCATTTCATGGAAGCTGCTTTTATATATTTATATATTTTTATCAGTTTTAACATCAAACATGTTGTCTTTGTAGCATATTCAACTGAATATGGGTTGAAAATGATTTGCAAATCATTGTATTCCGTTTATATTTACATCTAACACAATTTCCCAACTCATATGGAAACAGGGTTTGTAAATTGATATTGGCCACAAAACGTAGGACTGTTGCTCCTTTCACACCATCCGCATTTTTTTATTTGGACATGCACTCTGAACAATTTTATTTGGGGTAAATTCTACTACTTGCTTTAATTAGTTGTCTTCCGTCTAAAAGCATGTGTATCCAATCTGTAGCCTGGGTCACAATCTACAGATAATATTTACAGAAAATTAAATAAAAAAGGGAAACGGGTGATATGTAATGAGAAAAAGTTGTAACGTTGCCTGGACGGCGTGGTGCAGTGTAAGAGTGGCCGTGCGCAACCCGAGGGTCCCTGGTTCAATCCCCACTTATTACCAACCTCGTCACGTCCGTTGTGTCCTGAGCAAGACACTTCACCCTTGCTCCTTATGGGTGCTGGTTAGCGCTTTGCATGGCAGCTCCCTCCATCAGTGTGTGAATGTGTGTGTGAATGGGTAAATGTGGAAGTAGTGTCAAAGCGCTTTGAGTACCTTGAAGGTAGAAAAGCGCTTTAAAAGTATAACCCATTTATCATTTAACGCCTCATGGCTGCAATGCAAACTTTGTCTTTCGAGCAGTCATTGCTGAAATAGTAATAATGAATCAAAATCATTGTTTTATGAACTACTAGACCTATTTAAAGCTGCAATAACTTCACATCACATATTACGTTTTGAAATGTTTGTTAAAAATATTGCCTATTTTGTGTATTTGCTGTTTGAACAACGTTTTCTTTGACAAAATGGGCATAAAACAAAACAAATTTAAAAAATCCACACTTACAAACAACAGGTAGATCTGAGGTTGATCTTGACACTTAAGTATTGGAAGCAGAAAAAACAGGCATTACTTATTTTTTAACACTTTTATGAGTGGGGCCCTTTTGGTTCCCTAATTGTTTTTGTGAGATTTTTTTTCAATAAAACTGCCATTGCTCAAAAATAATTATGAACTAAAGCCAATGCATATCTTAGGTTAATTCCACTTTAAAATGTTAGCATATTTTGTGTTTTTGCCACAAAAAAACTTGAGTTTTGAGAAAAAGACCTTAAAACACAAAAATAAACAATACATATACTTTATATCAACTAAAGCACCTGGAATTGATCAAGCGTTGAATGAACAACACTATGACTGAGACCCTCTGGGACCAAACCTGAGGGTATAACCTGAAAGGTTGAAAAAAATCTAAATAAAAGTCGAACATAAAAACCAAACTATGTGGTAGATGCAAATATTGCGCATGTCTTACACTTGTCTTGGCAACTGATGTCTAAATAGATATTTATTGTTGAGGGTATTTCAGACCTTTTCTTATGATTGCTTGCATAATGTTGTATCATCAATTATGTCCTCCTGTTTTTATTTCACTGTAAAACAGCTATTAATTGAACAAAATGCTATTATTGTGGCTATTGTTTGCATTATAAACAACCACACTGCATCATACTAAGTTTTCTGCTAAATAAGGCGACCGACTATACACCATAAGATGGACAGTAATGCTCTAATTCTGTTCAAATGCTTTTCATATTGTTTGTGCCCCTGGTGAAGGCCGGCTGGCTGGAAACGCATTGGAATATAATGTGCTTCCTTTTTTTGGGGGAATTGTGCCTAAAATTCACAATCCTTATGAGAGACTAAAACACATTAGTCTTTTTTAAAGCATTCCAACTTGTCAATAAAAGTCTGCTTACAATGGAGCCAAAGGGAACCACGACGTCATTGGGTCTATTTCGACTATAAAACCCATAAAAGCACCAACAATACTCCGATTACATTTGGTGACCTGAATATTAACCACATCTTAGCAATATCGTTGTTATAAGCACTAATATTAAGAACCTACGTGTAGCGGCATATTGATCAAAGAGGGGTAACTTCCTTATGTTACTGTATTGACATCATAAACTGTTGAGCTGCTTTCTTGCAGCGGAGATCGTGAAATGTATTCTGATGATAACTCATGTCTCTTAACTGGATAGTAAAATAATGTAGACATAATCTGAGAAGTTGCCGCACTTTGACAGCCGATTTAAACACGAAAATGGCGAGAAAGAGCCGAAAAGGCGATCATTTCACCCTCCTTTTTCGTCGCAAGGATTATGAGTCAAATTAGTGTTGCTATTCAACCTATCCCCAGGTGCATGTCTTTGGAAGTGGGAGGAAGCCGGAATAGCGACTTGTCCAGGGTGTACTCCGCCTTCCGCCCGATTGTAGCGATAGGTACCAGTTCCCTCCGTGACTCCAAAGGGATAAATAAGCGGTAGGAAATGGATGGATGGATTATGAGTCATTCTTAATCTAAACAGGAACATATCAACACCCTAACATCCGGCATCCCAGTGAGAGCAGACATTGTACAGCGAGTGATGATTTATTATGTTTGTTGCCTCTCATGATGTCTGTAGTGAGCAATAACCAGTGATGTTTTTTAAAGTGCTTTATTGGCAGTAGCAGAGCCCATAGGCTCAATTGTAAGTGGATGTTTGCTTGCTTATATTCTATATGAAAAAATAAAAACATACATGTGTTTGTTTTACATGAGAATTGTGAATGATTGGCAAAATTCCAGTGCAGTGCCCTTTTAATGGCATTTTAACAATTAGAGAGTGCATTTTTGTTTTTTATGCGATTTTGGAAACTTGTTGTCCCCATTCCAAAAAACACCCCTTTGTGATGACCCCTTCACTTTTGTACGGCCATAACAGTGTTCCTCTTTGCTTTTTTGTATTGAAATATTAATATGATAGTATTACAGCATATATCTATATATGTGTGTGTGTGTGTGTGTGTGTGTGTGTGTGTGTATATATATATACATATATATATGTATATACAGTATATAACTATATAGATATATATATATATTTACAGTCAAGAAAATAAGTATTTGAACACCCTGCTATTTTGCAAGTTCTCTCACTTAGAAATCATGGAGCGGTCTGAAATTTCCACGGTAGGTGCATATCCACTGTATGAGAGATAACCTAAAAAGAAAAATCCAGAAATCACAATCTATGACTTTTTAACAATTTATTCGTGTGATACAGCTAAAAATAAGTATTTGAACACCTGTCTATCAGCTAGAATTCTGACACTCAAAAACCTGTTAGTGCGCTTTTAAAGTCCTTCTCCACTCCACTGTATTATACTGAATCAGATGCACCTGTGTGAGGTCGTTACCTGCATACAGACACCTGTCCACCCCATACAATCGGTAAGACCCAGCATGGCTAAGAGCAAAGAGCTGTCCAAACACACCAGAGACAAAATTGTACAACTCCACAAGGATGGAAAGGGCTACGAAGAAATTGCCAAGCAGCTTAGTGAAAAAAGGTCCACTTTTGGAGCAATCATTAGAAAATGGAAGAAGCTAAACATGACGGTCAGTCTCAATGGGAGTGGAGCCCCATGCAAGATATCACCTCGTGGGGTCTCAATGATGCTAAGAAAGGTGAGGAATCAGCCCAGGACTACACGGCAGGACTTGGTCAATGACCTGAAAAGACCTGGGACCACCGTTTCCATGGTCACTGTTGGTAATACACTAAGACGTCATGGTTTGAAATTGTCAGCCGGGACACCAAAAATAAATATCAAAAGTCAGACAGGATTAGTGAATGTGCTTGGCATTAAAAGAAATAAATCGGCAAAAGCCTTTCACATACTTTTAACGAAAATCAACCAATCAATCGGCACATCCTTAGTTTCCGGTAGCGGCCCTGAGAACACGGAGTTGTTGGTAAAGGCTTTGAAAAAGTATACATTGTGCATCTCTAAAACTGTGTTGGAAAACGAGACTATAGAGTATAACTTGAGATATTATATGTCACACACAACAACATATAACGCAATAAGCAGTAGAGGACACAAATGTTAGTAACATTAGCATAGCTATGTGACCTACGGTGCTAGAATGACGCTGACATTTTAACAGCAACATCATGCTAGGATAGCTTACTCAATGAGAAAAAATAAAATATCAAATTCACAGCTCGTAGGTCCGTAGCGGCAGGGTTTATTTTGAGTAATGTAACGAAGCCTCTTTTTTTCAAAGGATGTTCACAGTCATTTTAATGCCATGAAAACCAGGAACTATAAAAGCTACCGTTTGATTGCTTCTCAACATTATTAATTTTCTAATTGCTGATCGTATCCTAAAATGCTTGTATTGGATCTCATTACATTCTGCAATTGTTGTGCCAATGAGTGTTGACTATGATTGTTTTTCCAATGTTGTAACTATGTTTTCTGCAATCCCACAGGAAGGATAAACGAAACATAATAAGACGAGGTACGTGAAGATTTTAACAAGGAGCTAAGGGGGTGTGAGTTACTTGGGATGTCTTGATAGTTTTTTGGTACTCTGTGATTTAGTGGTCACTTGCCAGTTTTAATCAATAAGACTTCAAAGATGCTGGCCCTGCTCCAAAAAGTTTCCTTGACAACGTTTCCATGGACATACTCTCATTCCTCAAATATTGTTTTTGTATTTTCACACTTAAATGTGAAGTCCCAGTGTCCATGTACTCTCTCTAAAGCAACTATTGGTCATAATCTGTGTTCCTCCCGTACATGGGGGGGCACTTATTTCCTTATAAGATGGATAAAAATGTATTGCTTTTCCAGTTGACCTATGACGTCACCAAATCGAGGCATCTTTGCGGCTCGTCACAAGTCTTGTTGTGCCTATTGTCCACTGTAATGTTGGCACAGATGATAAATATTACGTTTCTAAATGGCATCAAGAAGTGATTTTAGATAGTTTTACAAACATGACACTACGACCAAGAATGTCTCGTAGCTGATGCGGGTCCGAAGCAAAGAAAGACTGGTGGCAAAGATTGGTTTTAAGGAATTTTCAAATGGGGAGACATGGAAAGAAAACATTCAGAAGGCTTTGTAGATTGATGGGAGTTTTGGGCCAGAAGGAAAAGACTGTTCGTGCCCTGATACAGCTCCAGATGAGGGTTGCTATCATTATGTACAAGCTTGCCAGTTGTGGAATACAGAGTTATTGCATATCATTTTGGAGTGTACAAAGTCAGCGTGAAAAGGTGTGTGTGTTCACTTTCTTCTTTGCCTTGTGATATGTCTGCTTAATTTGTTTCTATCTCATTTGTATTTTGTTTTCGGTACTCCAATTAAAGCCAGCATTCTCCATTTCCTGAGCTACCTTTTTCCAATCTGTTTTTTTTATTCTCCCATTGATGCACTTTAAAATGTCCCCTTCTTTTAATTTGTGAAGCGAATAAATAATCTCTTTATTCCAGTTTTCCACTGCCTTAGTGCAACTGCTAACCTTTTAGTAAACTGACCTTTTATAGACTTTCTTTATTAATTTGTGAAGCGGATAAATAATCGCTTCATTCCAGTTTTCCACTGCCTTAGTGCCACTTCTAAACCTTTTAGTAAACTGACCTTTTATAGACTTTGTTTATATACATGTGATTTTTGAAAGCTTATGACTGCTTTGATGCACTTGCAGTATGGGTTTGTGATGACAATAAAAGGCTTAAATGATAATCCCATTAATACCTCACACTCAGGCAGCACATTATTAGCCTTAGTCACATAAAATATTTGGCTTCACCAAATTAAAATGGTGGTATTATCTATCTAACAACTGGTTGACAATAAGATTTGATATTTATCACTATAACTTTTGACTAGTGTATTTGTGAGCAACTATGATCAATGACACATGCATTTATATAAACTGACTTCAACCACATACAACGTTTTTGCTTGACTCACCATCTTCACAGATTTCTTGTAGCGTGCACCATCATAGTAAAGCTGGTATTGTTTGCGTTTTGCAAGCTTTAAACATACTTTATATTCCAACCAAGCTCTTTCGGCGCCGCTGAGTGTTTGTGCGGCGCAACGCTGTCGTCATGGCAACACTTCTTTTGCAGTTTGTGACGTATGAAAGGGGGCGGGTCAGCGACACCGGTCTGGCATGGTTGAATGCCTTATTCTGTTATGCAATGCATCTGCACAGATGATGCTCATGCGAGTCAAATATTTATATAATCATGTTAGTAAAACTGCATATGCAGCCCAGCATCATGAGGGGTGCACTACAGGGGCGAGGTGGGGGGGATGGGAACCATTTTGTGCAACGCTCCGTTCTGCACGTACACGTCAAAGTGAGCCCACGTCACTGCTGTGTTGGCCTGCAGGGGAAGCTGTTCAGTCGCTTCGCTTCGTGCAAATTTTGCAGCACTTCTCAATATAAATAAATTCCAACGGACAGCAAGCTGCGCGGAACAGCACCTCCGTCTATTGGCGCAGGTCTCGGGAGTCGACGTGACGCAGCCCGGGCGCCAATCGGCGAGTGGGGCGCTGACACATGACAGCTTCATCTCTCCCGCCACTCGCCGGTCGTCTTCCTCCTTCCTCCTTTCTCATCACGACGACCGAGCTCGGCTCCGCAGTGCAGGGTCTGCGGCGTTGTATGGAAGCAGAGTCCGCGCGCCCTACCGTGGTCATGCTGCCCCCCAAGACCTGCCTGCCCAGGAACTACAGCTGCATCGCCGGGCTCTTCGGCAGCCTGGCGGCGGCCAACACTCGCCTGGAGGATGGCGAGGAGATGGACATCATGGACGGCACCTGCGAGCCCGTCGAGAGCCCCGTGGTGGACGAGCGACCGCGCGGCCGGGAGACCTTCCTGAAGCCCCCGCAGAGTCCCAGCCTGCGCCGGAGATGCAAGTCTCTCCCGACTTCCACGGAGAGGGCCAAGCTGGAGATCTCCCGCAGCAGAAGTCCGACAAGTCAGAAAAAGGTTCGCTTCGCCGACTCTTTAGGGCTGGAGCTCATCTCCGTCAAACACTTCGACGACTCGGACGAGCCGGAAGTCCCCGAGCGTATTTTGGCCAAGTTCCCCAAACACACGGACTTCAACCACATGGCCACTAAGTTCCCCCGAGCTCCTCCGCAGTCCGTCTTCATGGAGCTGCAGTTCACCAACCCGGCGGCGCGTCCCGGCTTCGAGCAGAGGGTCCGTGAGGTGAAAGTCCTGCTGGAGAGAGTGGAGACGGACGAGTTCAGTCTCTCCGGCTTCGTGCGCGTCCTGAACATGGCCTTCGAGAAGAGCGTCTCTTTGCGGTACTCCCTCAACAACTGGCTCACCTGCATGGACTCCTTGGCTTCTTACGTGCCCGAGTCCAGCGACGGCGCCACGGATAAGTTCTCTTTCAAGGTGGTCATGCCCACCTACATGGAGAACGGAGGCATGCTGCAGTTCGCCATTAAATACAAGGTCGACGGCCAGGAGTTTTGGGATAACAACAACGGGAATAACTACAAAGTGCGGCGTCACCGCTTCAAAATGTCCCCGCCGAAGGAATGGGAGAACGGATGGATCCACTTTATATAAGAACTCTTATCACAATTAACGTCCCTCCCGGGTATATTTTTAATCGTGACTAAAGTGTACTTGACCGTTTCAGTACTGTCAGATATTTGGAAAGAAATACATACAATTGAATAACATGACCCTGCATTTGATGTTAGGGCAGTGGTTCTTAACCTGGGTTCGATCGAACACTAGGGGTTCGGTGAGTCGCCCTCGGGGTTTGGCGGAGGTCAAAACCAGGGGCGCCGCTAGGGATTTTGGGCCCCATGGAAAGAATCTTTACAGGGCTCTGTCACGGCAAATTTCTTCCCCCCTACAAAAACCTTCCCTCCCATTTACTTCCGGGGTCATGATTAATACAGACGTTTTGTTAACGCTATATTATAAAAATATAAAACTATATTATAAAAAATACAGACGTTTTGTTAACGCTATATTATAAAAAAATAAATTAAAAAAAACAATTTACAAGCACAAGCTATGGGATGACCCATTTACTTCTGGGGTCACGTTTCCTCTTACGTCATCCCATAACTTGTGTTTGTAGCTTTAAAAAAAAAAAAAAAAAAATTATGATATAGCGTGATCAAAACGTCTGTATTTCTATAATATAGCATTACATTTTTATAATATAGCGTTAACAAAATGTCTGTATCAATCATGATCCCGGAAGTAAATGGGCGGGGTTGGGTTTGTAGGGGGAAGAAATTTGGCGTGACCTAACACATAATTTCATCATTAGGGGCCTCTCTGGGCCCTCCTCCATCATGGGCCCCTAGAATCCGTCTCCTTTACCCCCCCTTTTCGGCGCCCCTGGTCAAAACACACCCGACTTATCGTGTAAAGACAAACTTCTCCCTATCAGCTGGCTGATTTGCAGGTGTGTGATTTGTTGTGGGTTTATGCACTGTGTTGGTTTTGTTTTTTGAACAAGGTGATGTTCATGCACAGTTCATTTTGTGCACCAGTAAAAAAAAAAAACATGGTAACACTTTAGTATGAACATATTTACCATTAATTAATTAGTTATTAACATGCAAATTAGTAACATGTTGGCTCTTAACTAGTGATTATTAAGTACTTGTTAATGCCTTATTGTGCATGGCCTTAGAACTCTAACCCTAACCAAATAACTGTAAATTAAGTCTTTATTACCTAGAATATGTTCCACTAGTGTCCAAATAACACTAAATTAAGTCTTTGTTACTTAGAATATGTTCCCCATACTAAAGTGTTACCAAAAACATACTACTTTGTCTTGAATCTGAAAAAAAAAGAATACATTTTTCACTAAAGAAGGGTCCGGTGAATGCGTATATGAAACTGGTGGGGGTTGGTACCTCCAACAAGGTTAAGAACCACTGTGTTAGGGGTTTCATCCAGCTCGGTGCCCTTTTGCGGGCATGGCCACCTTACGTAACCCGCAGACACGTGCGGGGGGGAAACGTGCTCTTTGCTGGAGATGCTGCAACTTTAATCAAGTTGCTGGTTTGTGCAGCATCATAAATTGGCAGTCATTGGAGATGTGATGCAAATATGCTTGCATATGATAGAGGTGCTTTATGAAGAGGTTTATCTCTTACACATTATCTTCCAAAAGTTTCTGGTCATTATGCCTATTATCTAGAGCACAGGTGTCAAACTCAAGGCCGGGGCCAAATCTGGCCCACCGCGTTATTTTATGCGGCCCGCGAAATAAATATGCGTTAATAAAATGCTTAATCTTTTCTTACTAAATATATTTGCTCTTTCCCTTTTGTCATTAAAAATCATGTACTGCATGCAATTGCATATGTGTTAAAATTCAATATTATCAAAATATTATATTATCATGTATTCCCCAAAAAATGTTTTTGTTAAAATAAAGATTAATACTATACTTAAATATCTGCCTGACTTACGATTTCTAAACAAAATATCAATCAAATTGTAGACTATAAAATTGACATCAGATTTTATAGTTAAATTACGCCGACGGGGTTTTTTTTAATTGTAAAATCAACTTTAGTTAAGTTTTTTTTTCCATATACAGTAAGACACTAAAAAAAACATTAAAAAAATATTTTACGGTACACCCTGGACAAGTCGCCACCGCCTAAAATAGTGGTATTGTTTTTCCATTCCATCCATCCATTCATCCATTTTCTACCGCTTGTCCCGTTTGGGGTCGTGGGGGATCACTGGAGCCTATCTCAGCGCAATTCCGGCGGAAGGCGGGGTACACCCTGGCCAAGGGTTTCTCCATTCCATTTATTATTATTTTTTTATCCATCCATCCATTTTTTATCACTTATTCCCTTTGGGGTTATATGCTGTAAAAAAAAAAACTGCTTTTACTGTAACATTCTGGTGACTAAGCTGTCAGTTTTTAAAGTAAAATTGTATTTTTTTTTGCAGTTTATGTAAAAAAATATATTGTTAATGTATCATATATATACATGTACATTCATATATTACTCATTGTTAAAAGCGTCCCTCTGAGGGCAACCATAACTGCGACGTGGCCCTCAATGAAAAAGAGTTTGACACCCCTGATCTAGAGTATTATTTCATGCCATTGAAATGCCTTATGCATGTGATGGGAAGCATAGTAGGAAACATAATTATTTTGATCTTCGTTACTAAAAGCGTTTGTTTTGTCCACATCACTGCATTTTGGCAATTTCATTGTATCTATAACACTGTGACACAATGTGCAGTAGGTTTGATATTTTTTTCTGTATCATCCCCATTATAGAAATACAGAAAGTAGCATTTATAGCTGTTAAGTCGACAGCAAACATGCTGTTGGTGTTATGTCTGTGAGTGCAAAGATATTTTATTTTTGAAGTATTTTTTAACAGATGGCGTTGTACTACTAGTGCATTTTTGCAGTTCAAGCCTATTTTTCACTGACAATGTAGAAAAAGAGCAAATCACTGTTGAACTATATTTCAGTCTGTTTCCAAGTACTCCCCAACATACAGTCTGTCTCTAGTCTTATTCTATCTATAGTATATGTTAAAATGTCTTCCAAATTATTTGTCAAAGACTAGTTTTCTTCGTCTCTATGTGCGACCTCGCCATCATATAAGTGAGTAAGAGCACGATTAAATTCACAGCTCACACTGAAACTCAACATTGCTTTATTTACCTTCCAGCAGTGTCAGAAAAGAGCTCTTCAATTTATGATACCATCCGATTGAAGCGAACGTAAACAAAAAAAACGTTTTCCTGTAAGCACTTAGCTTTTGGAGCACTTCCGCTTTAAAACGTCAAGTCCACTTGGTCAAAATACCTCATGGTTCAATATGGCACGGCTATATAGGGTTCCCAAAATAAAAGCGAGGCACTCTTGAGACAACATTTGCCCGCTTTGCTTTATTGTGCACAGGAGAGATGTATGTTTATTTGATTGCGGGGTGGGTGTACAATTAGTTAGTTAGTGTATTTAATACTTGATATTTGTAGAGACTTAGGCAATCCATGCAACATGATAGCAAAGCTCAGATAGTATCAGTATCAGTAAAAAACCACAAGTGATAAACCTATTTCCTCCATTTTTACTTTTTACTTCATTTTAAATGTACAACTTTTCATCAGTTCTCACTGATCTAGTATTGTCGTGCGTAAATGTGTTGTCTCATATTGAATGTCTTCATAGTACTGTATGTGATGTCTATTTAAAGGCAGTTTTTAGAGATGCTGTCAGATCAGTTTTGCTGTGTTAAGTTTGAATACAAGTCCATACTTGAAAGCACACAATCAGATATGTGAAATAACAAAGAACGACAATTGAAGATAACTAATATACTACTCGTTGTTTTATACATTTTCCCTTGTTTTAGAATGTAACCCAATGGAGACCTTTCCACACCACAATTTAATGTCGCCTTACTGTGAGTTGATATGCAGTCTGAAAACGGGTAAAGTATGTAAGTGCTTGTTTGTGAGGAAAATGTGATCGCAGATGGTTGGCAACATGGCCAGTGACATGCGGCAAATGCACTTTGGTATATGGCAACTAGTCTAAGCGACTAATGATTGTAGCTGATGCTGAGCGAACTCAGTTAAATGCACTTTGAGAGAGGACGATGAAAGATGCAGGGTTGATATTTCATTAACATGAAAATATATACAAAAGCTTCTCTTGTAAGTAGTTACCAATATGTGATACTTTCTTCTTTCCCCTAGGATAGCCTTGACCTTTTTTGTCAGTTACACATCCATGCTTATTTTCCTATGCAACCCTTTTTGTGTGGTGTGTTCCGCTATGTCTTAACCTGAACTGTTAGCTATGAATGTTTGCATGCATGGACAACTGAAACATTTGTCTGTTTAACCATAGAAACACTATTTTATTAAAATCAATGCTCAATTTTGAAAAAAAACCCAAAAACGAATTACTGTTTTCTTCTTGATTTTCACATACCACTCTGACTTTAAATGTCAGTGTCAAATGTTGCATTACAGTGCAATCATGTCCAATAACTGTGTGAGACAACTGAGCTGTATATGTGCATATTGGACTTTCAGTTCATTTGAGAGCCTGATTTTCCCAAAGCCTCCTGCTGGTCTCTATTGGTAAAGCTGCACAAGCACTGCACTGTGCTGTATCTACCGCCATTGTGGACATGACTGCAGACATGTCCTCGGAGTGACGCCATACTGATGCTACCCACTTATATGGAGGGGAGGGGTGGGAGTCAGACTAGGGGAGGCTTGTGAGAGGAAGTTGCATTGAAACACACACCACAGTTAGTTGTTTATTTATCACCTCAGATGTTTTAAACATGTAGCGGTGTTACTTAGACCAACAATATTGGCTGCCCAGGTTTAAACCCCCATATTTCCTATCAAAGATAACTTAAAGGCCTACTGAAACCCACTACTACCGACCACGCAGTCTGATAGTTTATATATCAATGATGAAATATTAACATTGCAACACATGCCAATACGGCCGGTTTAGTATGCTAAATTGCAATTTTAAATTTTCCGCGAAGTATCCTGTTGAAAACGTCGCGGATTTATGACGCGTGCGCATGACATCACCGGTTGTAGCCGACATGTTCTTCGAGCACCGATCACGGCTAAAAGTCGTCTGCTTTAATCGCATAATTACACAGTATTCTGGACATCTGTGTTGCTGAATCTTTGGCAATTTGTTCAATTAATAATGGAGAAGTTAAAGAAGAAAGATGTAGGTGGCAAGCGGTGTATTGAAGCTGCCTTTAGCAACACAAACACAGCCGGTGTTTCCTTGTTTACATTCCCGAAGGTGAAGCGAACACGGTCAAGCGGCAGGTTTCGGTGAGAAAATTATGGTAATAAGTCGGCTCTTACCGTGGACATGAGCGGAGCTTGCGTCCTCCTGCAGCTGCGGACTCTCTTACCTCCTCCCATCGGAGACACTGGCGGTCACCACACCCGTGGCCACATCCCTCCGACTTTCAGGTACCATATAATCTCACTACAACACTGGTAACACAATAAGCAGATAAGGGATTTTCCAGAATTATCCTAGTAAATGTGTCTAACAACATCTGAATTGCTCCCATAGCCCTCGTTTTTTTATTATTATTTTTTTTTCTAGTCCTTCACTCACTATCCTCATCCACAGATCTTTCATCCTCGCTCAAATTAATGGGGAAATCGTCGCTTTCTCGGTCCGAATCGCTCTCGCTGCTGGTGGCTATGATTGTAAACAATGTGAGGATGTGAGGAGCTCCACAACCCGTGACGTCACGCGCACATCGTCTGCTACTTCCGGTATAGGCAAGGCTTTTTTATTAGCAACCAAAAGTTGCGAACTTTATCGTCGATGTTCTCTACTAAATCCTTCCAGCAAAAATATGGCAATATCGGGAAATTAGCAAGTATGACACATAGAATGGACCTGCTATACCCATTCGAATAAGAAAATCTCATTTCAGTAGGCCTTTAAAATACAATATGTTTTGAAAACATTCGTCAAGAACCACAAGCTTCTCTCAATATTATCTCTCAAAAACTAGGAAACTTAAAGCGGAACTGCACTTTTTGCCTATCGTTCAAAATCATAATGAAAGACATGACGACAGATGCATTTTTTTTTTTGATGCATTTTAAATATTAAACAAATGTTTACAATGGAGCCTATGGGTGCCGCTCTATTCTGCTTCTAAAGCCCTTAAAAACAGCATCCAGACATCTCTTTTGAGGTTTTATATACATGATGTAAGTATATACTGTATGTAATGTAGTAACAGGCACATGTATTCATCCATCCTTTTTCTACTGCTTGTCCCTTTTTGGTAACATTAAATATTTACGTATTTTGCTCATTCGCAGCACATTCAATAATAATAGATTGTATTTGTATTGCACTTAACATTTGAATAACACAAATTTCAAAAACGCATCACAGCGTTCACTTTTTTTTTCAACATCGCTGATTAATACTCACTGCAGATTTTATGAGAACCAACAAACGTAATAAAATATCACTTACTGTTCAGAGTCTGCTGTCATTAGGATGCCGACTGCTCGGATGCTCATATATTCCCATTTAGATGAAGAATGACTCATAATCCTCGTGACTAATAGTGGGGTGAAACCAAGTGTCTTTTTGTGTTGGTCTTGCCGTTCCGTGTCTAAATTGGCTGTCAAAGGGTACCAGTTTGTCGGAATACGTCCTTGTCCTTCTACTATCCAGGTGAGAGGCATGACTTATGACCTACATTACAGTTTGACGAGCAAGTATACAAAGAAGCAACTGATCAGTCAATGATGTCAACATTGGCACACAAGCTCGTGATCACGGCGCCGCTGTAAATAGTTTGTCTGTGTTAGCGCTTATAATAACAATATCACCAATACTTGGTTAATATACAAGTCGTAATATGTGCATGGAGTATTGTTGGCGCATTTTGGATGTTTTTTTATTGGGTTTTATGGGCGGGATAGAGGACCTTCCATTTTCTCCGATGTAAACCGACTTTTATTTACGGGTATTTACGAGTTAGAATTCATTGAAAAAATACATCCGTCTTCATGTCTTTCATAATGATTGAAAGCAATAGGCAACATTCCAAAAATAATGCAGTTCCCCTTTAAGACACCTTGAACACTTACTTAGACCAGTGGTACTCAAACTGTGGTACGCAGGCACCAGCTAGTGGTATGCCAAATAATAACTTAATTAAATGTCTAAACACAGTGTTACTGTGGACTATGTGTGTAACAGTGACCAAAAGTTTAAAATATACTTGTTAAATAATGCTAATAAATATTTAGGTCCAGTAGCGTGGCACATGCCACACGCTAAAATCTGATAGGCCACTACAGGTGACACCACAGGTGACACCCCACTCAAAGGCAGAATGATTTGAAGCAGTGTTTTTGTGGTATGTGTACCATTTGGGCTCCATTTAGTAGTACGCCAAATAATTGCTTAATTATGGTCAAGGGTCCCCAAACTACAGCGCTTGGATTGTCCAAAGTTTATTTTTAAAACATGAGTCTCGAGCAGGGGTCACCAACCTTTTTGAAACCAAGAGCTACTTCTTGGGTACTGATTAATGCGAAGGGCTACCAGATTGATACAGACTTAAATAAATTGCCAGAAATGGCCAATTTGCTCAATTTACCTTTAACTCTATGATATTATTAATAATTGATGATATTTATATTTGTGGAAACACTGATCATCTTAATGATTTCTCACAATAAATATATATAGAAACGGATAAATATTTGTATAAATATTTTTATGAATGTATTTTGACTCTTTAAAATTCAAAATTCAACCGAAAAAAAGAAGAGAAAAACTAGCTAATTCGAATCTTTTTGAAAAAAATATATATATAATTTATGGAACATGATTAGTAATTTTTCCTGATTAAGATTAATTTTAGAATTTTATGACATGTTTTACATAGGTTAAAATCCAATCTGCACTTTGTTAGAATATATAACAAATTAGACCAAGCTATATTTCTAACAAAGACAAATAATTGTTTAGAATTTTAATCATAATAAGTTTGAAGACATATGTCACAGATAATCTTTGTTGAAAAAACAGAAGCTAAAACGAAGAATTAAATTAAAATGTATTTACTATTCTTGACAATAAAAAAGAAAAATTTTACTTGAACATTGATTTAAATTGTCAGAGATGTGTTTAAAAATCCTAAAATAATTTTTAAGCTTGTATTTTTTTCTCTAAAATTGTCTTTCTGAAAGTTATAAGAAATAATAAATGAATTTATTCAAACAAGTGAAGACCAAGTCTCTAAAATATTTTCTTGGATTTTCAATTTCTATTTGAGTTTTGTCTCTCTTAGAATTAAAAATGTCGAGCAAAGCGAGACCAGCTTGCTAGTAGATAAATACAATTTAAAAAATAGAGGCAGCTCACTGGCAAGTGCTGCTATTTGGGCTATTTTTAGAACAGGCCAACAGGCGACTCATCTGGTCCTTACGGGCTACCTGGTGCCCGCGCGTAGGTGACCCCTGGTCTAGAGATACTGAATTTTGGTGTGCTGCCCATCGAGCAAGATCCACCATGATCTTGATTGCCACAAAGAATACAAAAGCATGTCTTGTACAGACTCATTGCATAGGTACTAATTTAGACTACCTTTCCAACTCATGGTCCAATTAATCAAAAACCAACAGAGAACGTTAAAACATGTGATACATAAACACACAACTTGACCACTGACATTATTAAAAATGTCTAATAGCACCATACACAATTTAAAAAATACACCCATTTAACTAATTTACTAGGCCTGATGGGTAATAAGCATAAGCTCTCCGCACTTTGACATGTTTGACACATTTTAGTTGCTTAAAGGGAAACTGCACTTTTTTGGACATTTTGCCTATCATTCCCAATCATTATGAGGGACAAAACCACACATCTTTGAAAAAAAAAAAAAAGTAACATAATAAACGCTTGGAATATGCGGCTCATCGAAGTCACATTTGTAGCCTTCAAATCCTTGTAAAATCACTTCAAAACCCTCCACCAACATTTTGTATACAAACTGCAGGCATATATTTAAGACAGTAACAGACACGTTCATAACAATACTTAATATGTACAATATTTACCGTATGTTGGTCATTTTAATTATTGCCAGAATAATTTCCTCGACGCATTTATTTCCGTTTCTGTAACAGCGAACTTCAGACCTCGTGCAACAACTCTGTGTCCTCCTTCCGGAAACAAAGACGTGTGTGTCGTCTTATCATGGCAGATTTGGTAACAAACAACGAGGATGACTATTTTTGGACAAATGAGGATTTACTTTATCTTTTTGAATATATGGAGGATGAACTGCTGCTTCTGGAAGCCGGCACAAAGAGAGAGTAAAGTGGAGCAGATGGAAGTCGAGAGAGTGTGGTGAAAGTGACTGGAAGCCGCAAAATGTGGAATTTGAAGCCTTGCTATTTTGACATAAATAGAGTGCTTACCCAAATAAAACCAGAACAAGATTGGTGTCCTATTGCAGTGTTGTGCATTACAAAATGAAACACATTTTGTGCTGATGTAGAAGAATGCTTATCTCTTGCCGTAGTTAGCTTCTACGATGTGTTATTAAGCTAGAAAAAGAGTTTGTCAGTGTTTGCTGTTACAATGACAATGTCGCTACAGTTTGGTTATTATACAGGTTATGGAACGTAAATTAAGTATTGTTGAAGGTTTTTGAATCCATTTTAAAGTGATTTTAAGTTGGATTTGATTAGCTGCATTGATAGCCACCAAGAACGAGCTGATTTTTATAAGTTAGAATGCAAAATAAACAAAAAACTTTTTTCATCTTGTCTCTCATTATGATTGTGAACGATTGGCAACATTCCTAAAAAAGTGCAATTCCCTTTTAAGGGACATCGATAGAAAATGGATGGATGGCTGGATATTTATGGGGGATTGCACAACTTTATGTAGGTAATCATGGAAGTTTTCAAGGTAGGAATAGTTCACATACTCTTAATATTCAATGTTTTATAATTAATACTACATAATGTATCAAATCAACTTTATTTATAAAGCACATTAAACATTTACCATAGGGGTAGCCAAAGTGCTGCAGGTTGAAAGATAATACGAGAACTGAGCAAACACAACACAACACAAACAGAACATGACAAAAAAATAAGTAAAATAAATAAAACATAAAAACAGGTTCACAGCAGGTGCATTATGTGGCACCATTGCAGGATGGATATCACTCAGTGTTAAAAGCCATGGAATAAAAGTATGTTTTAAGAGAGATTTAAAAGCAGGAAGAGAGGAGGCTTGTCTAACACTCAGAGGTAGGTCGTTCCAGAGCTTGGGAGCAGCGGCGGCGAAAGCTTTGTCACCTCTAAGCTTCAGCCTTCTGTCAGGGACCGTCAGTAGCAGCTGATCGGCTGATATTAGGGATCGGGTGGGGCAGTAAGGCTGAAGGAGACCGGAGAGATATGTTGGCGCGGGGTTACTTAGACATTTCAAAACAAATAGAAGGAGTTTAAAGTTGATTCGGTAACACACAGGGAGCCAGTGAAGGGACGCTAATATAGGGGTGATGTGCTCAAGTCTGCGGTTCTGCACGAGCTGCAGGCGGGCGAGGGAGGCCTGGCTAATGCCGACATACAGGGCATTGCAGTAGTCTAAACCATTCGAGATAAAGGCGTGGATTAATTTCTCGAGATCATGTCCTGATAGAAGCGGTTTCACTTTCGCTATTTGGCGTAATTGATAAAAGCTTTTCTGAACGACACTGCTGATTTTTTTTTCGAATTTAAAATCTGAGTCGAACTTTACCCCCAAGTTTGTGACACAGTCGCTGAGGTACGGGGTCAGAGTGCCGAAGTCAACGTTGGGGGAGAGAGAGTTACTTGGACCGCACAACCTAACTTCTGTTTTGTCTTCATTTAGGCTCAGGAAGTTAGCTGAAAGCCAGGCTTTGATGTCGTGCAGGCACTCAATGAGACGTTGAACCATGTTATGTTGTGCCATGGGAAAATAGATCTGGAAATCATCGGCATAAAAATGAAATGTAATACCATACTTCCTAAAAATAGAACCAAGGGGGAGAAGGTAAAGCGCAAATAAGATTGGGGCAAGGATTGAGCCCTGGGGGACCCCATGTGGTAAAGGAGCTTTGCAAGACATAAAACTGTTTATTTTTACAGAAAAACTCCTGTCGGCTAGGTACGACCGGAATCAGTTGAGGGCGGCGCCCTTAATACCCACACAGTTCTCAAGACAAGTGATTAAGGTGGCGTGGCCGCAGGGTCGAACGCAGCAGACAGATCTAAAAGCACCAGGACGACATATTTACCAGAATCAGTTGACAGGAGGATATCAGTAAAAACTTTTAGAGGCGCTGACTCTGTTCTGTGAGGACAATCTTAAGTGGTGGATTCGTCGTGCACATATTGGTGGGCAATAGTAATTAGCGCGCACATATCTGGGTGGCAGGCATTCTCCTTTGATTGATGATGACCGATGATGAGCAGGCAGCTTCCATACGTCCGTGGTCTTTCAATCAACGTAAGTAATTTCCGTTACAATATTTTTATTATTTCAGTCCCACCATCTTTTGTTATTCCTTCTTCCTCTATTCTGTAGCAGCATGTACTGTCGTGTGAACAAGTGTTGCTACGCAGCAAGGTAGCAGCTTCTTATATGTTTGTGGTTGTAAGATGACTGTGGTCTCTGAGGGGTCGGCCGTCATATGCCTGAACGGAGAAAGATCTGAACGGACTCTCTCACCTCATCTTGATCGTGGCCTTTAATTTTAATGCAGTCGAGCACGCAAGCCTTTGCAAAAATTTTTGTATCTCAAAAGGCATCATGTGAATTTGCTGTGCTGTGACATTAATCTTGACTCAGTAGCAGAAGTAACAGCAACCTCAAACTCATAGTAAACACAGGACCTGGATGATTGCAATGCAAACTAATCTTTTACTACTCACTCTGTTTGTTTACATCCTCTTTTAAGCTTTTGCTTGTGAAAAAAAAAAATCTTCCATTTACATTTCTGCTACAAATTAGATGAAGACTGAAGATGACTGTATCTTTGTTGCAGTGGAATATTCGCATGTATTCCCGCTTCAATGTAATAGTTTGATGGATAGATCCTATAAAAGCCTATTGGTGGTTTCCCACTATACCTACCTGCATGTCTAACAAAATATCTCTTCTGTTAACTTTGTAAGATGTTTGACAAAATGTTTGGTCCTAGTGGAGAGATACGGTATTTCCTGTTTTCTATGCTTTGAGTGTGATAACGTAACTAAATTAGATTGGCTTCCAACAAAAGAATGGCTGTGTCACAAAACCAGGATCAGTTCTCCTGTGCTCTGCAAGAGGGAAGGAAATGCAAAGCCCCAGTCATTTTTTATGTGCGTGACCTCTGAGTGTCCTTGTTTTCCTCGGACACAATGCACAAGAAACCAGACAATTTATGCTTTGGAGTGCCCCAATTTACTTCATCAGAACTTGTTCTAAAAGGCTAGCGCAGTGAGACTTGATGGCTTTTCAGGGGTCATCAGGTTCTCTAAACATATATTTTGTAGCATTTTAGCTATATATTCTTCCATCCATCCATCCATTTTCCACCGCTTATTCCCTTTGGGGTCGCGGGGGGCGCTGGCGCCTATCCCAGCTACAATCGGGCAGAAGGCGGTGTACACCCTGGACAAGTCGCTATCTCAGCTATATGTTATTTTAAAATAAAACAAAAAATTAAGATGCCGTAATTGGATACCTATCTGCACTTGACTCTCTTTGTTCCCTGAAGTGTATGATCTTTGCAATGGACCTTTAAATTTTGATAATATACATTCTCCCTTTCCAGAGCGACCTTATGTAATAAAAGCCCAAGGCCACACAAGGAGGTATTGCGCCACATGATTTGATCATTAATTAAACTAAAGGTGCAGCATAATATATTTTCTTTTCAAGTTTGAAATATTTATAACCTTTCTCTGACTTTTTCATCTTGTGACAGTGTTGTTTAATGCTTGGGGATAAATCACTTGCTACTTTGGCCTGTTGTTTAATCCTACCCCTTTTCCTAATTTTCTTTTCTCTCTTGTGTTGTGTTTACAGTCATTTTTTCCTTTTTGTGCAGCCACTTTCTTTTCATACTCAACGGTGTTCCAATAATGCTATGAGCACTTGCAGAGATGCCTTCTACACCTGTCCGCCATATAAACACCTTATCTGACTTCACCCTGATGTTTTTAAAAAAAAATTCTGAGGCCTTGGATTTAGTGCTGGGAGTTTATAGCAACAATCTAAATCCCGATTAATTGAACTTTTTACTCCGATTTTGGTTAACGCAGGATTTTTCCACTAGGACTCAACTTTTTGGTCAACGTCATCTTTATTGTAGCCTAAGTGTGTCCAAACAACTAACAAGGAATAACTGTTGGATAGAAGGTGCTCACGTTGTACTGTCAGTTTTCTTCCATGATGCTTCTGTGTAGCAGACTGGATTAGACATTGGTACTGGCACTGGGTTTCTGGCAGCCTTTATACTTTGCAACATCCAGCTTCATGTCGTGTAACTACACAATCAGTACTCTATTTTACGGGGAGTGTAGTAGTAGAGCAGGGGTGTCAAACTCATACAGAGTGGGCCAAAATTTTAAACGGAACAAAGCCGCGGGCCAAGGTTGAACAAATTAACCTTTTAATAGGGACCCAAACAAGTTTTGAATTAAATATTGAACAAGCAAGGCTTATATAACTTTAATGACATGCAAAATCCAGTTTCAAATAATAATAATAATAATAACAATAATAATAATAATAAAAAATATCAATGTCATATCAAATAAAATTTAAATAAAAATGTTATGCCTTTTTTTCTATTTGCAATCTTCTGAGGTAAATATCAAATTTTTTCCACAGGCTAATAATACATTTGAAAATAAAATAACAATAATGAATGAACCAAACATTTAAGCCTTGAAGTAGCAAGAGAAAATGCATGAATAAAACGATAATTATTGGTCAGTTTGCTGGAAGTTTCCCGGAAGAGTTAGTGCTGCAAGGGTTTCTGGGTATTTGTTCTGTTGTGTTACGGTGCGGATGTTCACCCGAAATGTGTTTGTCATTCTTGTTTGGTGTGGGTTCACAGTGTGGCACATATTTGTAACAGTGCTAAAGTTGTTTATACGGCCACCCTCAGTGTGACCTGTATGGCTGTTGACCAAGTATGCCTTGCATTCACTTGTGCGTGTGTGTGTGTGTGTGTGTGTGTAAAAGCCACAAATATTATGTGACACGCTGTTAGTATTGAGGAAAAGCGGACGTGACAACAGGTTGTAGACAACGCTAAAGGCAGTGCCTTAAATGCACGCCCCCAATATAGTTGTCCGGGTGGAAATCGGTATAAATTCGGGAGAATGGTCGCCCCGGGAGATTTTCAGGGGGGGCACTGAACTTCGGGAGTCTACCGGGAAAATTAGGAGGGTTGGCAAGTATGAGTATTAGCGGTGAATGCGGTGTTACTGCGGGACCGACGCTATATAACACTGGCGGGCCAGCTCTAATGATAAATTGATATTGCCTTAAGGGCCAAATTAAATTACACGGCGGGCCAGAATTGGCCCGCGGGCCAGAGTTTGACACCCATGTAGTAGAGAGTAAATTACAAAGGAAAAACAAATCTAAATAATCGACATGGCAGATTTCTGTCGGTTAAAAGCTCTAAATGTCAGTTTTTATTATTTTTTGATTAATAGCCTAGCCCTAACCTGACTCTCGCCAGATCCTTGTAGGTCGCTGAGCTCCACACATTGATCTGGGAGTTCTCAATAGGAGATGTATTTCAGAAGGCGGGACCTTGTGAACATTTTTTTGTATGTGGTTGGATAAACCATTTGTCCGTTATCTTGAATGACGTGCTACTTCAACCACTCACATCCAAATCAACCCGTGACGCTGATGAGAGCGGCGCTGAGAAATCCAAACCCTGGTCGGAAGAAGAGCCAAAACATTTTTGCCACCAATAAATACCTTCAAAACCGTTCTTTGTTCATCTTTTAAATAATTAATACTCGATCAGTGCCGCAAAACAGTTGCAATAGCAGCATCAATGTCAGCACACGACTCCTCGCTGCGTGCCGCCATTGTTGTTTGAATCAAACGTTCTCTTCGGCGTTACATCACATCTACGAAATCCCGCCCGGCGATCCTGATTGGTTCATTATTTTTGCTATATGGAAGGAGTTTGCAATGCCTTCCAGCCCAGACCCTTGTGTGGAGCTCAGCGAACTACATGGGTCTGGCTAGAGTCAGGTTAGCCTAGCCCCTCTTGGATGGCAAATAGAGAAAATTGAACAATCAGACTTTTAAACAGATGAAAGAACAGTTTTGCAATCGGTCCTATCCAAATGCATTTGTAAAAGTGGTCATCCCACACAAACCAGCTCTGCATAATCGGGTCTTAACTGGTGACCACATATCTCCTCTGATTAAGAGTTATGTTGAGCAGAGCTATAGGCAATCAACTAAAAGCTACGGACTGTTAACTCATTTTCCAGCATGAGCTAAAGTTAGATTGTTAGTAAGTGAGGTGCACACGTCTACTAGTTATGTTTTTGTATTGTATATACAGTATGTGGTGGCTTATTTACATGCAGACATGTGAAATGTCTGTGAAAACGCGGAAATTCGCTTTTTTAATGAACTATAAATAAAAATACGTACCACACAAAATTTATTGAACGCTTCAGCCGCAGGTATTCCTTTTTCCTCTTGCCTAAACGTCGCACTGAGTTGCAGAATGAGGAGACGATCATGAGAACTGAAACAAGTTCGTTAGTTTGCAAACCTTCCAGCAAGCTTACGTGTTGTCTCTTCCGTTTGCTCTCTGAGCTACAACATTGACGGCTTTCCACTTTCCTGATCATATTTGGATGATTAAAATCGAAGCACTGTTAGTTTCAAACCGGTTGTAGTTCTAGAGCAGTGATTCTCAAACTATGGTACGCTTACCACTAGTAGTACCTGGGTTCCATCTCGTGGTACGCCAAATAATCACTTGAATATTCAAACTGTGTGTAATTTTACTCTGGCTAAAAATAATAAATATGCTTATTAAAAATAATCGCTGCCTTGTTTTTATTGAATACTTAGGTCTACTACGCTACGGTATTTTTTTGGTCATTATAGTGGTACTTGGAGAGCCAAGAGATTTCCGAGGTGGTCCTTACTTTAGACCTTTGGTCGTTCCGTCGAGAGGGCAACGATCCGCAAAGTTCCTCTACTGCGTTCTGTCTTGGGCTATGCGTTTAGCTCAGCTTGTTCCCAGGTGGTCTTTCTGCTTGTGAGGTCATAAAATATATTGTTCTTCTCCGTGTTGTTATTTTACTTTTGCCTTTTGAGGGTTTCCATGCTCGTTCTCTTTTGTGTATTGTTTCCTCTGACTTTCTCATCACATGTCCAAGCCATACCAATATGCGTTTACTCATGTTTTGTGTCAGTAGTTTCTGTTTGGATCTTTTGCGTACTTCCTTATTTGTGATCCAGTCTTTCCAGGAAATTTCCATTATTCTCCTGAGGCATCTATCTTCTTTTTATCTTTTGCAGTTATTTGCCACGTCTCACACACATATAGCATCACAGACAGTACTACGGCTTAATATATTTTGATCTCTGTTTCTATTTTCATGCATTTTTTGCCATAGGTAATATAGATTTCCAAAGAGTGAGTTTGCCTTGCTACTCCGTATTCTTGTATTATCCAAACTTTTACTATCGGCGCTTATGGTGGACACTAAATATTGGAATTTCCCGACCTTCTGAATAACTTTTTCGTTGGTCCTAATTATTGTCCCTTCTTTTCCAATATCCATTGCTTTGCATTTATCTTCCTTGAATCTTGGGCAAATTTTGCACAGACCTTTGTTAGGTTTGTCAGTGCATCTCTGTAGGTGTGTGTACTCTTTAGTGTGTCCTGGGCATGACGTTAAAGTGCATCTGGCAGTGGAGGCTCCTCTATGGGGTCTTGGGACACTAGGAGGTTAACCCCTTTACTACTGGTACTCCAGGTGGCCCTTGGCAAAGGCCTAGTACTTGACTGCCCCCTAGCCAGGGATACGGTGAAGACCTCAATGGCGGAGCAGGCGGTAGATGGTAGGTTTAAGAACTACCACAACGGCTGCGATGGCGGAGGACGGCTGCAGCAGAAAAGGGTCCCCAGTCCTCTTGGACTCCATGCTACTGGACCCTGACCCGATTCTTTCAAGGATCGTGTGGTGACTCTCTGCACCAGTTTCCCCACATCAAACTAAATCACGCACAGGCATCCTCCATAAAGGGATACACCCCTACCAGGAGGATTGTCATACTCGTTTAAGTGACCGCCAATGATGGTGTATTCAATTCAAAGAGTGCAATGTCATCAGCAAAGTCAAGGTGAAACAGATCTTTCTTTCCAAACCATATGCCAAAGTTTTCCTTCTCTACTTGTCTTATCCTAAAGTCAACCACCAGGTGGAATAGAAAAGGTGAAATAATATTTCCCTGTTTTACTCCAGTTTTATTTTCGAAAGGTTTCATTGTTCAGTTGCACACGACATATGCAGTTTTCATAGAAGGCCTGCATTACATTTATGATTTTGTCAGGAATTCCATGATATATATCTATTCTCATCATCGTTTCCCTGTTAATGCTGTCCAAGGCCTTTTGAAAGTCAACAAATGTTATTGAAAGTGTCCGCTCATGTTCAATGATTCCTTTTAAGGAATGTATGGCATCTATGTGCATGACATTCCTTCTCTCAAACATGATTGTTGTCCCCTTAACTTCATATTGACTTATTTATTTCCCAATGCCAGGGCAATGCTTGCTACCACCTCCTCAACCATAATAGCAGAGTTACTCCTCTCCAGTTTGAGCATTTTGTGAGGTTTCCTTTTTATGAGACCAGTAAGCCATTCTATTAGCACCTTTTTCTTCCGTCATACCTTGCATAGTTTACAGAGTTCGAGGATGGATTCTTCGTCCATACTTTTTAACATTTCTGGATGATTTCCATCTAACTCTGGTGCTTCTTTATTTTTACATTTCCTCAAAGTTTTTTTTACTTCATTGATTGTTATGTCTCCACAATTTATGATGAGTTTTTGCTTCTCTGTCAGGTGTATTTCTACTTCCCTCTCGGGAATTGACTGATTCAGGGTACCTTTAAAGTGGTCGACCCATCTCTCTTCTTCTTCCTCTTTAATTGTTAGAGCTTGTCCCTCTTTCCCTTTTACTGATAGGTTGCTCTTCTCTTTTCCTGCAAACTGTTACATTACTTTGTATGCTGTTCTTGTGTCATTTTTTTCTACTTCTTCCTCTTTATTTTGAGCTTACCCTTCATACCAGTTATCTTTGTCTCTCTTGCACCTTTTCTTTACTTCCTTATCCAGCCTTTTGTATTTTTCCTTTTCTTCGTCACTATGTGTTGAAAGGACCTGTGCCTTCTGTTGCTTCCTTTCGTTGATGAGTTTCCATGTTTCAACTGACACCAATTGTTCCTTATTTGTGCTTCGTTTCCTTCCGATTGTGTTTTCTGCAGGATCAGTTACGGGCTACTTGAAACGATCCCTTTATTTTTCTATTTCCCCGTCTTTCGGATTTTTCAGCACTGCAAATCTGTTTCGAAGTTGTACTTAGTTAAAAAAGCTTGAGAGCCACTGTTCTAGAGAATTTACAAACCCCGTTTCCATATGAGTTGGGAAATTGTGTTAGATGTAAATATAAACGGATTACAATGATTTGCAAATCATTTTCAACCCATATTCCGTTGAATATGCTACAAAGACAACATATTTGATGTTAAAACTGATAAACATTTTTTTTTTTACAAATAATCATTAACTTTAGAAATTGATGCCAGCAACATGTGACAAAGAAGTTGGGAAAGGTGGCAATAAATACTGATACAGTTGAGGAATGCTCATCAAATACCTATTTGGAACATCCCACAGGTGTGCAGGCTAATTGGGAACAGTTGGGTGCCATGATTGGGTATAAAAGCAGCTTCAATGAAATGCTAAGTAATTCACAAACAAGGATGGGGCGAGGGTCACCAATTTGTAAGCAAATTGTCGAAAAGTATTAGAACCACATTTCTCAATGAGCTATTGCAAGGAATTTAGGGATTTTACCATCTATGGTCCGTAAAATTATCAAAAGGTTCAGAGAATCTGGAGAAATCACTGCACGTAAGCGATGATATTACGGAACTTTGTTCCCTCAGGCGGTACTGCATCAAAAACAGACATCAGTGTGTAAAGGATATCACCACATGGGCTCAGGAATACTTCATAAAACCACTGTCAGTATCTACAGTTGGTCGCTACATCTGTAGATGCATGTTAAAACTCTACTAATCAAAGTAAATGCCATTTATCAACAACACAGAGGAACGCCGCTGGCTTCGCTGGGCCCGAGCTCCTCTAAGATGAACTGATGCAAAGTGGAAAAGTGTTCTGTGGTCTGACGAGTCCACATTTCAAATTATATTTGAAAACAGTGGACGTGGTGTCCTCTGGAACAAAGAGGAAAATAACCATCCGGATTGTTATAGGCGCAAAGTTCAAAATCCAGCATCTGTGATGGTATGGGGGTGTAATAGTGCCCAAGGCATGGGTAACTTTCACATCTGTGAAGGCACCATTAATGCTGAATGGTCCATACAGGTTTTGGAGCAACATATGTTACCGTCTAAGCAACGTTATCATGGACGCCCCTGCTTATTTTAGCAAAACAATGCCACGCCACGTGTTACAACAGCATGGCTTCGTAGTAAAAGAGTGCAGGTACTTTCCTGGCTCGCCTGCAGTCCAGACATGTCCCCCATAGAAAATGTGTGGCGCATTATGAAGCATAAAATACGACAACAAGACCCCGGACTGTTGAACAAATTAAGCTGTACATCAAGCAAGAATGGTAAAGAATTCCACTTTCAAAGCTTCAACAATTAGTTTCCTCAGTTCCCAAACGTTTATTGAGTGTTGTTAAAAGAAAATGGGATGTAACACAGTGGTGAACATGCCCTTTCCCAACTACTTTGGCACATGTTGCAGTCATGAAATTCTAAGTTAATTATTATTTGCAAAAAAAAAAAAAAGTTTATGAGTTTCAACATCAAATATTTTGTCTTTGTAGTGCATTCAATTGAATATGGGTTGAAAAGGATTTGCAAATCATTATATTATTCCGTTTATATTTACATCTAACACAATTTCCCAACTCATACGGAAACGGGGTTTGTGTTAGTAGCCAGCAAGAAAGTATATCTTTAATGTGACGGTTGTAAACAGAGGTCACAGCACCGGAAGTATGCTACCGGAGGGTGGTTTGAGCTACAGGATACCGTTGCCAAATGGGAAACCTTTTCGAAGTTCTTTGAATGTATGTTTTAGAACGTTTCATTACATATTCAATAATAACAATGTTAGTAAATCCATCCATCCATCCATTTTCTACCGCTTATTCCCTTTCGGGGTCGCGGGGGGCGCTGGCGCCTATCTCAGCTACAATCGGGCGGAAGGCGAGGTACACCCTGGACAAGTCGCCACCTCATCGCAGGGCCAACACAGATAGACAGACAACAATCACACTCACATTCACACACTAGGGCCAATTTAGTGTTGCCAATCAACCTATCCCCAGGTGCATGTCTTTGGAAGTGGGAGGAAGCCGGAGTACCCGGAGGGAACCCACGCATTCACGGGGAGAACATGCAAACTCCACACAGAAAGATCCCAAGCCTGGATTTGAACCCAGGACTGCAGGACTTTGTATTGTGAGGCAGACGCACTAACCCATCTGCCACCGTGAAGCCCGTTAGTAAATCATCTACAAAAAAATTGGTACATTACAATACCAATGCAGAAAATGTAGACTGGATTTAAAAAAAAAATGTTTTGGGGGGGGGCTTAAATGGCAAGACATTGTGCTGATAGAAATTTTCTTTTTTGTTAATTCTTAAAGGGTGTTCACATTCTTGTGTATGACATAGAATATACACAATTTAGTTATATTAGCTGATCATTGTTTTTTTCATACAAACACTAATGGAGTTTAAGTCAGGCAGGGCATGTAGAGGCACTCAAAACTCAGGGAACACTTTATTGATGCACCAATGTCCTCCATATTGGAAATGGGGAGGGAAGAGCACACTTGGAAGAGTACCAAAGCCTGAAATATTGTCTGCTTGCTGTATAACTCCACTTTTTCCATTACATCAAACAGGCAGAGAGGCTAGAGTAAACAAGATAATGTAGACACAGGCAAATATTATAGAATAAGGAGGAGAGCCAAAGGGTGTGTCGGAGATCATCAAATAATATTGATTGAACCTTCAGGATATTGGACATCACATGCAGTATTTTGAGCTGTTATGAGCTTTTTTTTTTTTAGATGATCTCTGACGAAATGCAGGCCTACCTTTAAGTTCACATAGAAATCTTACTGTTTCAAATAATAATCCCTTTCACATAACATCTGGTATTTTTGGGATCCTTGGAGCTATCACGGAAATACACCAATACAAGTGTGTAAATAAGTTACTTTATATATGGTTCATTATCCCCATCAGTGCATCCAGAAATGATTCACAGCGCGTCACTTTTTCCATATTTTGTTACAGTGCAACCTTATTCCAAATTGGAAAAAAAAATGTCCTTAACAGTTTACAGAAAATACCCATATTGACAATATGATTTATTTATTTTTTGTTTTGCTAATTTATTGGAAATAAAAAAATATGTATATATTTTTTTTTAAACCACGCGTACTTAAGTTTTCACAGCTTTTGCTCAATACTTTGTTGATGCTCCTTTAGTGGCAATTACAGCCTCATGTCTTTTTGAATAGGATACCAGAAGCTTGGTAAGTTTTGCCCATTCCTCTTGGCAGCACCTCTCAAGCTCAATCACGTTGGACGGGAAGCGTTGGTTTTCGTCCGGGATGTCTCTGTACAATGCTGCATTCAGCTTTCCCTCTATCCTGACAAGTCTCCCAGTTCGTGATGCTGAAAAAGAATTGCCACAGCATGATGCTGCCACCACCATGAGTAGGGATGGCATTGACCAAATAATTTTGTTTCTCTTTCAAGTGCATTTTGGCAAACTTTTTTTTATAAAGAAATGGCTTCCATCTGGCCACTATACCATACACGCCTGGTTGGTGGGTTGCTGGAAAGGAAAAACAAGCGGAGCAGAGGCGAGCAAAGCAGGGACTGGGGTCCTGGGGTATCCTCCCGCTGATTAGATGAGATGCAGGTGTACGACCTGCAAACAGATGAGAAAGAGAGAGAGAGAGAGAGAGAGAGAGAGAGAGAGAGAGAGAGAGAGAGCAAGAGCAGGCCTCCACTGTAAATGCACTCCCACAAGGCTGTGGTCGTAACACCATCCTAATCGATGGAGCTTGAGAGGTGTCACAATAAGGAATGGGCGAAACTGCCCAAAGACAGGTGTACCAAGCTTGTGGCATCGTATTCAAAAAGACTTGAGGCTGTATTTGTTGCCAAAGGTGCATTAACAAAATATTGTGCAAAGGCTGTGAATACTTATGTATTTGTTTTGGTTTGTAGATTAGATTAATTTGAAAAAAATAATTCACATTGTCATTATGGGGGAATTTTTGAGAACACAAATATATTTATTCCATTTTAGATTAAAGGCTCTAACGTAACAAAATGTGGAAAAACTGAAGTGCTATGAATACTTTCCGGATGCACTGTATTCATGTGTGAAATAGTTGCCATAAAGGTCAGCCCATCACATCTGGAACGAGAGATATGTTAGTCTATCTCATGCTGTGCATTGATGTAGTTCCATTTTGTGACTTTAGCCCCCTGCCTCTTCCTTCGCCTCATTGTCAACCCCCCAGGGGCGCTGTTGGTGCTTTTGTCACGGGGAGTGATGTCATTATCTCCCACCCCACCCTCATCTCCAAATAGTCTGCTGTTCAGGAGAGAGCAAGGCAAGTGCATGTGAGTGATTCAGCAAAACGTGACTGTTGACCAAATCATGTCAGCGCTGTCAGCTCCTCCGCCAGGCGGGTGAGAAAAGACTCAGACGCGGCAGAACTCATGCGAGCAAATGACAAGGGTTTGCATGCATGTGTTTTCATATGCAAGATTTACTGTAGGTTTGCCTATGTTTGTTTTCTACCTTGTTATAACCGGTTTCCATTCATTTTACTACGTCTCCAGAAGCACTGTTGCCCTTGAGAGCAGACCTCTCACAACGGGTCTCATGAAATAATAATGTTGTTGCACTCCCACACACCTCTCTATGTGTCTGGACTCTCTCCCAATGCACTCTCCCACAATACTGTACTGTAAGTGGAGACTCTCTGTTAGACTGACAATAGCTGCTCACATGGAATATGTGTGCGAATAGATGGACTATGATCTGTCATGATCAGCCTTGGAAACATTAATTCTTTGCTTATTTAAAACATGCATGTTGTGGTGTACGGTAGAATATGCATGTCTATAGTTGTTAAACCAGGCACTTTTCAAGACATCCTTGTAAACAAAGATGAAATTAGCATCCCTGAAATCAAGGGCTTCCTAAAAAGGCAAACACCGAAATGTTCCAGGAGCTAATGTGCAAACTGAACAAGAGTCTCCCCAACAGTTCATGATTGGGCTAAAACAAAAATGATTATTTCAGTCAAGGCAGGCTGGCACAGACATTTCTTATGACCCAAAGACAATCCAGGAAGTGTTCTTCCACACAATCTACCAGGGGTTTGGAGCCAGATAGACCGACCTTCGGCAGAGACTGAGGCCCCTCATTTCAAACCATCAAATAAGGGATGAAGACATCTTCAGCCATGTTATGAAAATCTTAAATGATGAAAATGATGACCTTCGTAGACTTGGCCAAACACCCTGTCAGAAAACTATATGCGCTAACAGTGCAAAAGTGGACACTGTTAGCGCAGTGTCTACTATTTACCTTGTTATGAACAAGGTAAATAGCAGAAACACACAGACACTGGAGCAACTCAGTTACCAAGTCGCCAACCTGACACAACTGGTGACGACACTGATGGAACGGCAAGCGGTTAGCACCCAAACCCCAGCACTGCCAACCCGACCACAATCCCCATCTAAATATCTTTCACAACCTCCAGTCAATCGACAGCCCCAGCAACACCAAGCTCAAAATCCAATTGAAAGCAAAATAAGGACAGCTTTCCGCTGTACATGCACTGAACAGAATATGCCCGAGTGGAACCATTTTTTCACATGCGGACAAACTGGGCACAGAGCATTGGGATGTTTGAAACGGATTGAGTCTCAGGTAAAAGAAATGCAGTCTCTGTCGAGGGACAGCCAGAGTCCACCGCACAACCCCGGTCCCCACAAATAAGCTCAGCCACTAAATTCTTAACACAAAGAACTAAACGTGACAAAGGAAAAACAGACAAGATTTCATGCCATAGCACCCCAATTTCCAAAGCCCCTTTGGTTGATAATAAAAATCTGTTGGATTGCCTAATAAGTGGCTATCCCGTGAGTGTCCTATTTAAATCAGGCTCCCAGGGGATACTAATTGGGCAGACGCACACGTTCCTAACTATGCCGTAAGGCCACTTAAGGAACTTATTGAAGAGAACCTGGAAGTTTATGCGGTAAACGGACAAGCAATCCCCTATGATGAGTGGGTTGAACCTACCGTTGACCTGACAGGCAATGATGATCCAAACCTAACTATACAAGTCCCCTTCCTAGTCAGCCTGTTGTTGCTATCCCAGCCACTTGTAGGTGCAAATGTAATTGAGGCAATCATCAAGAGATCAGAGTCATCTGGGGATGCAGCCGCCAGAGTTACCAGCCTCCTGTGTCGCGCATTTAAGATGAAAGCAGGTGAAATAAAAGCCATGGTAAACATTCTGCAGGTTCCCCATGGAGCAAACTGCGACCCAGTCACAGCGAGGGTAGGAGAAGATAACATCTTCATCCCAGCTGGAAAAACTCTACTGTACAAACTTCAACACCTCAGACCTTTTTTATAGGAAGACTACAGAAAGAAGACACCTCGTAGTTTCCGCCACTTATAAGCAGACAGTTCTTGTCCACCTTCATAACTGCATAGGCCATATAGGTGTCGAAAAGGTGCTAAACTTAGCAAGAGCCAGGTTCTACTGGCCTTTCATGAAAAGGTATATAGAGGAGTATGTAGCTAGATAGAGCCCCTGTACCAAGCAGAAAAACACCACATTGCACGAAAGAGCACCTATGAGTAAAATTACCTCAAACTCACCTCGGGAGCTTGTGTGTATTGACTTTCTGCATTTAGAAGCCATACGTGAAGGACTTGAGTACATTTTGGTGGTTTTAGACCAGAGGTGTCAAACTCATTTTAGATCAGGGGCCACATGGAAAAAAAATCTACTCCCCAGTGGGCTGGACTGACAAAATCACGATCATTTAAAAATAAAGACAACTTGAGATTGTTTTCTTTGTTTAAAAATAGAGCAAGCACATTCTGAAATTGTACAATTCATAATGTTGTTGTTAATAGTATAGATACTTTATTTGTCGTTATTTATATTTTCTGAATACATTATGTGATAATGTTCATCAGTCAACTCATTGGTGTTAATTTTCAATTTATCAAGATAAAAAAATGATATCAAAATCAAAAAATTACAGTGTCTTATTTATATAGTTTGATCATTTTCCTCGATTGATGTACTAACATCATGTGGCTTATTTTGTGCATATGTAGCATCACATACAGATTCAAATACTTGCTATTGCGACATCCAGTGGACACGTTTAGAACAGCAGTTTCTTTCATTAAAAAAATTCAGGTACATTTTTATATTAAGCAAACGCATCCCGTGGGCCAGATAAAACCTGTTCGCGGGTCTGATCCGTCCCCTCGGGCCGTACGTTTGACAACCCTGTTATAGATCATTTTACTCATATTGCACAACAAAGCTGGCAAGACAGCAGCCAATTGACCGTTCAATGACTTCATCCCTAGTTTTGGGTACCCCAACAAACTCCACCATGATCAGGGCCGGGAATTTGAAAACTAATTGTTCAGGAGACTCAGGCAACTGTCTGGTATTGGGCACTCAAAGACCTCCCCCTACCACCCAACCCAGCTGAAAGACTAAACAGTACACTGTTGCAAATGTTAAGGATCTTTGAAGAAAAGGAGACAAAACAGTGGAAAGACATTTTACCCCATGTCATGCATGCATACAACTGCACAAAACATGAGGTTACTGGCTTTTCCCCATATTATTTGTTGTATGGCAGACGCACGTAACCATCTCCCAGTTGACTTTCTCTTTGGGCTCATGAATGATGAAGGACTCGACATTTAAATAGGTTATGTTGAGAAATGGGCTGGAAAGATGAGTGAGACATATCGGATTGCTAATTCAAACAGCCAACAATGTGATGATAAGAGATGCCGAGGAGTGACTCTTCTAGTCGGAGACAGAGACCTTGTCTGCAGTCTGAGCCAAAGAGGCGAACCTGCCAAACTGAGACCCTACTGCATGGAACATAAAATCTATGTGGTAAAAGAACAAGTAAGGGACAACCCTGTCTGCAAAGTTATCCCAGAATCTGGAGGCTGCTGCACCCACATTGCATAGAAACTTGTTGATACAAGTTAATGAATTGCCAATTGAGAACCCTCAAAGCTTACCTCATAAAATTCCCCAGTCATAGAAGAAACTTAAAATAAGCCCAACACAAACACAGAACATTGAACAGGCACAAAGGTGAGACAGTGGTTCAGATGATGACAATGATGAGGCTCAAAATACATGTCAATATTGGCTCCAGGTCCCTACAGTACACCAGAACAGGAACAGAGAATAGCACGGCCACCTTATTACACGGGAGAACCCAGATCAGCCTGTTGAGAGACAAGAGGTATTGCATTTGAGTGGACCTGACCAAGGGCTTGAATCCATTCCATCCAATGTGCAAGATGTTAATCAGGACCAAGAAGTAAATGTAATAAGAGACTGTCTCAGTGGTCTGGGGCTATCAACTTGAGAGCGAATACCAGGCTGTGTTCAAGTAACCTCATGTAATCTCTTGGCCAACCACCCTATCAGTTACGCCCTACCATTAGCGCATTTGAAACATATGCAACTCAAATGCAGCACATTCCAGCTTATCTCTATCCATTCCACCATCCAATTATAAACCCATATCTATACTTATCTGCCACACACTCTGTTATCTGTTTGTGGCATTTAAACCACTCACAGTACTATACATCTGTGGTAAACAATTATTTTAATATATGAATGGTGTCATATTTGAGTTCATAAATGGATGGGAAAAAAAGTATTAGTTTGTCCAAGATGGGTTTATGATTTATGATTATGTTATTCTTAAGTGTCAGGAGCAACTTCTGTTTGTCGGGAAGTGTGTGATGCTTTCACAATGTGATTTCATGTGGGCTATATATGTTTTTTGTCAATCCCTTTTTATTGATAAAGGTATAACATAGCTGAAATAGTTGCCTGTAGGTCCCTTTTTAGGTGTGGGTATTTCCTCCCTCCTCCTCACAGGAAGCTTGGGAAGCTTCAAAGATAGTTTGTGTCTTCACTCTCATTAAACATTGCCTTTGTTTGGTTAGACAATGAACATAACCTTTTTGTCTACTGAACTCACACACCTGTGAAACCTGTAACAAAAGCATTTGACACAATAATCATAGTATCTTAACCAACAAACTAGAAGGGTATGGAATTAGAGGATTAGTTTTGCACTGGATATGGAGCTATTTAACTAACAGGAAGCATATACGTGACGATAGGCGAAAATATGTCAACAGTGCGGGAGATATCTTGCGGCGTACCCCAGGGATCAATACCGGCCCCAAAATTGTTCAATCTTTATATAAACGACATTTCTACATTTACAAAGTACTGAAAGTTAGTGTTATTTGCTGACAACACCATTGTTTTTTTCAGTGGAGAATACAGAAGCTAATACAAATAATAACAGAAGAAATAAACAAATTATAAAGATGGTTTGACAACAACACTATTTTTGAATCTCAGTAAAACTAAATTTATGCTCTACGGTAAAAGCAGAAGAGAAAGTGAAACACAAATACAAATAAACAGAGTAGACATTGACAGGGTGAAAGAAATCACATTTTTGGCAGTACTAATAGATAAACAATACTCATATAAAGAATAAAACATAAGGTGACAAGAAATATTTCTATAATGAATAAAGCAAAATATGTTCTAAACCAGAAATCACTATATATTCTCTACGGCTCACTTGTCATACCAAGTTATTGTGCAGAAATATGGGGAGATAACGACAAAAGTACACTTCATTCAGTAACCGTGTTACCAAAAAGAGGAATTAAAATCATACATAATGTCGGTTACGGAGAAAACACAAACCTTTTATTTATTGCATCAAATAAATTGAAATTCAATGATTTGGTGCATTTGCAAACAGCTAAACTGATGCATAATGCAAATTATAACCTGCTACCACAGAATGTACAATATGTTTTCTAAACAAAAGAGAACTCTAATCTTAGAGAAAAATCTATTTTAAAACGTTTGCATGCACATACAACACTTTAGCATATGAGTATGCGGAATTTTATTATGTCAAGGGACGGCGTGGCGCAGTGGGAGAGTGGCCGTGCGCAACCCGAGGGTCACTGGTTCAAATCCCACCTAGAACCAACCTCGTCACGTCCGTTGTGTCCTGAGCAAGACACTTCACCCTTGCTCCTGATGGGTGCTGGTTGGCGCCTTGCATGGCAGCTCCCTCCATCAGTGTGTGAATGTGTGTGTGAATGGGTAAATGTGGAAGTAGTGTCAAAAGCGCTTTGAGTACCTTGAAGGTAGAAAAGCGCTATACAAGTACAACCCATTTATTTATTATTTATTTAAACAATGGAGTAATATCCAGTTTAAGAGGCTATTCAAACTACAAGGGTTTACAAATGACAAGGAAGAGGAATTGTGACAAATGTATTAAACTTATTTAAAATGAGATATTACTTGGGACAAACGGTAGAAAATGGATGGATGGATGGATGGATGGATACTATCACGGCTGTCTTAACTATTTATTACCAGAACTGTCATATTTACAAATCATTGATATGAATTGTGTTAGAAATTGAGAACAAGGAGTAAATACATGTTTGTTAGTAATTGCTAAGAAATGGGTAAGGGGTAGGATTAAATAAGCATTGCTTCTTCCCACTCCTTTTCGGGAATGTTGAATTGAAAAGATGGAAAATATGTGATGTATCATTCTGAAACTGTATACAAGTTTGAAATTAACTTCTACCTACCAACCAACCAACCTTTCTGTTGATTTGAACCAACTGATTCTCTGCTGCCCCCTCCTGTGTAAAGACACTGCATTGGTCATGTATTCCAACATACTGTATCTTTGCTGTTAGAATACTGACAATTGGCAATTGCCTGGCATTAATCACAAGTATTTTTACATTATCAACAAACCAATTTATGTTTCTGAATGCATTACCCTTGTCACGTAGTTCAATATCCTTTGAAGTATCTGGACTATCTGTACAAGTCAAGGTGTAAGTTATGCTTTGTTGCCTCGATCTCATTTGAAAACATTTCGCTCAACGTTTTAAATTTGCACCATCTGGCTGGATGCTTCACAGGTTAGTGGATCAAGCAGAACAAAAACCCAAATATGTACATGCTGTGAGAAAAAGCATGTCCTTTTGCACCCTCTAGACTTCAGAGATGACATCAGTCCCTTAATCTGTCTGACATCTCTCTTTAAACTCTCACTCTTCATATGGTCTTTAATATCGCTGAAGCTTTAGGACATGTAAACTGTCACTCTTCTCTATATCATGAGTCACACCAGAGTAGGGGGCATTAATTGCCAATATTGCTGCACCCCTGAGCATTTATTTTTTTTGGCTGTTAGTCAGTTCAGTTTCAGTTTATTTCGAACATGCATACGATACAATGTCATTCATCACATATTTCCAGTTGTTTCAAAGGAGTAGGAAGAAGCAGAGCTTATTTAATCCTACGCCATTTCGTACCATAGCAATTTTATCCAGTTTTATTGTCCTTTGTAACTTAACAGTGAACACATAAATAATATACCATTGTAAACAAACAGATATTAAATACATAAATAATCTGTCTCAATAAAAAAAAATGTTTAATTAACAGACATGACACAAAACTTGAATTTACTAATTTTGAAAGGCAACTTTCTGGCTTTAAGAAACACTTAAAGAAATCTATAAAATACATTCAGATGGTCAGTAACAGTTTGAAGTTTAGAATAGATCAAGGAGAGTGAAACAATTATGGAATCACTCAATTGTGAGAAAATAAATATTGAATCGCCATGAAAAATTTTCATTTCCAAAGCTAACCCCTGCAAAAAAAAAAAGTTTGGACAAGGTTGATGCAGAGTACTGTTTGTCATTCCTCAGGGCAATGCCTCCGAGACTGCGGTGTGGGTGGTGCAACAAAGCACGATTAGTGCGTAGTAATATTTTGTTGTTTGTTTTTCGTGATTCCAACATTTTTTTCTTCAAAATTCAGTGATTCCACATTTTTCACTGTGCTTGATCGAAAAACACTCTTACTGACAATTCCAATGTGTTGTCTTGATTTATTTTAGTGTTTCTTCAAGCCAGAAAGTTGCTATTTGAAATGGTTATAGTTGTGTGTCATGTCTGTTATCTCCTTTTTTTCTACACAATTTAAACAACTAAATAAACATTTATGGTAGTAGTAGTACAGATCTGTAATGGGAACCAGTAGTATTTGAGGGTTTGTTTAGTAATGGGTCTTGAACCATGCGAGCACCCTTCGCTTCAAAGCCCCTATAAAGGAAATATTAAAACAACATACAGTAGGTGTCTTAGTCCGGAAATAATTTGAACCAATGACTTTGCTTGGGGACATAGAGATTTTAGTTTCTTGACCTGTGATCAACGAAAAACAAGAAGCAACTCAATGGACTTTGTATGAAAACTGAGACTGGTGGTTGGAAAGGTGAAAATGTGCTTCCCAGCAAAGTTATTCCTTTTGAGTGAGGTACTGGTTCTTATTTTGGTTCACATTTTGTCTCTTGTAGATTTAATTATTCACATAAAAAGCTTAAACTGAACATAAAATGATGTCGGACTTTTAAATAGTTCATAATGTGGGCCACTAGATAGCAGCAGAATGTCAAGAATGTGATGTTGCTCTTAAGGAGTGAAACTAGAGCGAAGCTGAACTTCACACCATTACATACATACATGGGTGTTTAAAGACTGTAGTGGAAATGTTGTTCACAATCCTCTCATTAGACTTCCTCTCCCCCTTTCTCGCTTGCTTCTGGGGGAGGGATTGTGTGTATGGCTGGCTGTCCGTTAACAAGGGGTCTGTGTGTTGATGCAAGGCCAGTTTAGCTCCAAATCTTGAGAATGTGTTGGCATGAACTGTGCATGAGGCGCCACTGAGATGGGACTTTAATTAATTCTTAACAATTGTTTACAACAGCCTTCACTTTTAGTAGGCAAGGGTTGGGACATAACAACACCTACTGTTGCTCCACATGCAGAGTTGTGTAGCTATGTTACATTGTAAAAGTGGACTGTGGATGGATCTTTGATGCGTTCTGCCAATGTTATGGGTTATATTTGTATAGCGCTTTTCTAACTTCAAGGTTCTCAAAGCGTTTTTTTAACTATTTTCACATTCCCCCACACCCACACATTTACACACTGCCATGCAAGGCCCTAACCATGACCCATCAGAAGCAAGTGTGAAGTGTCTTGCTCAAGGATGCAACGGACGTGATGTGGGTGATAGAAAGTGGGGATCGAACAAAGAACCCTCATGTTGCTGGCACAGCCACTCTCCCAACTGCGCCATGCCATCCCCATGCAGACAGTTGGCTGTTATGACCAGCAATAGATTATTCCCAAAGAAGATTCCACACCTCACCCCTGGTCTCCCTCCCTATTTTTCTCAAGGCTGTGTTTAATGGAAGGGAAATGAAAACAATAGCACAGTCAGCCTGCAGTCCAGCAGCAGTTTGGCCAACCTGAGTAAGTCTGAGAAACAGCCCAGACTGCATTATGCCAAACACAGTCCAGACAGCAGTTTTTACCTGTCAGTGAATACGGGGAGATGGATTGATTGTCCATGACAAACTATTAATCTATACAGCCAACCTCGGAAATACAGAGTGGGGCCTTATGTGAAAATAGCATGAATGTGCTGGTAATTGAACTTTTCTACCCACAAATCTACTTTGAAGTCCTACTGTATTGTAAATGATAGTATTTCCATGTGATTTGAAATCTCCATATATTGCATGACAACACTAAAGAACAATGGTGCAATTGTTGGTATAGTAGTTTGAGTGATTCATGACAGACATATTTTTTTGTTATGGCTTAAACATCCCTGTCATTATTCATTAAATGTCCAGTTTTCACTGCTGGTCCCTGTCCAATATGCAAATGTTTGTCCTTGGAAAGACTCTTTTGTTTGATCATGTTTTCCAGAAAAAAATAGCCGATAAATTTAAAACATATTGCCTACCCAGATTACATGAACAGTTTTTCTGAACGAGCAAACTCTTTTTAACCTCAAATTAGTGTTGTAACGATACCAAAATGTATTTCGATACTCTTTGGTACTTTTCTAAATAAAGGTGACCACAAAAAAATTGCATAATTGGCTTTATTTTAACAAAAAATCTTACGGCACATTAAACATATATTTCTTATTGCAAGTATGTCCTTAAATAAAATATTGAACATACAAGACAACTTGTCTTTTAGTAGTAAGTAAACAAAAAAAGGCTCCTAAATTAGTCTGTTGACATATGCAGTAACATATTGTGTCATTGTCATTTTCCCATTATTTTGTCAACATTATTAAGGACAAATGGTAGAAAATGGATTTTTAATCTATTTGTCCATTTAATGTTAATATCTGCTTACTTTCTCTTTTAACATGTTCTATCTACACTTCTGTTGAAATGTAATCATCACTTATTCTTCTGTTGTATGGATGCTTTACATTAGTTTTGGATGATACCACAAATTTTGGTATCAATCCGACACCAAGAAGTAACAGCATCATACATTGGTCATATTCAAAGCCCTTATGTGTCCAGGGACATATTTCCTGAGTTTATAAACATCCATCCATCTATTTCTTTTCTACCGCTTGTCCCTTTTGGGGTCACGGAAGGTGCTGGAGCCTATCTCAGCTGCATTCGGGTGGAAGGTGGAGTACACCCTGGACAAGCTGCCTTCTCATCGCAGGGCCAACACAGATAGACAACATTCACACTCACATTCACACACTAGGTCCAATTTATTGTTGCCAATCAATCTATCCCCAGGTGCATGTCTTTGGAGGTGGGAGGAAGCCACAGTACCCAGAGGGAACCCACACAGTCACGGGGAGAACAGGCAAACTCCACACAGAAAGATCCCGAGCCCGGGATTGAACTCAGGACTACTCAGGACCTATTATTATGAGGCACATGCACTAACCCCTGTTCCACCGTGCTGCCCACAAAATTCAAAAACAAAAACAAAAACAAAAATAGATTTTGTGATAATAAAAAATATCGATGTAATGATAGAAGTATCCACGAGGTAATTTTTAGAGGCGATATAGTACAGAATATGATTAGTTAATATCGTGGTACTATACCAATACCAGTATACCGTTCAAACCTACCTCAAATGAATTCAACAATGGATATTTTAGAGTAAAGTATTTGTTATTATATAGTTAAAAATGTTTTCTACTAGAGCTTTTAATAAAATGGTTTTACAAACCCCATTTCCATATGAGTTGGGAAATTGTGTTAGATGTCAATTTAAACGGAATACAATGATTTGCAAATCCTTTTCAACCCATATTCAATTGAATGCACTACAAAGACAAGATATTTGATGTTCAAACTAATAAACTTTATTATCCTTTGCAAATAATAATTAACTTAGAATTTCATGGTTGCAACACGTGCCAAAGTAGTTGGGAAAGGGAATGTTCACCACTGTGTTACATCACCTTTTCTTTTAACTACACTCAATAAACGTTTGGGAACTGAGGAACTAATTGTTGAAAGTGGAATTCTTTCCCATTCTTGTTTTATGTAGAGCTTTAGTCGTTCAACAGTCCGGGGTCTCCGCTGTCGTATTTTACGCTTCGTAATGCGCCACACATTTTCGATATGAGACAGGTCTGGACTGCAGGCAGGCCAGAAAAGTACCCGCACTCTTTTACTATGAAACCACGGTGTTGTAACACGTGGGTAGGCATTGTCTTGCTGAAATAAGCAGGGGCATCCATTAAAACGTTGCTTGGATGACAACATATGTTGTTCCAAAACCTGTATGGACCATTCAGCATTAATGGTGCTTTCACAGATGTGTAAGTTACCCATGCCTTGGGCACTAATACACCCCCATACCATCACAGATGCTGGCTTTTGAACTTCGCTGGTTAATTTCCTCTTTGTTTCGGAGGACACCACGTCCATATTTTCCAAATATAATTTGAAATGTAGACTCGTCCAACCACAGAACACCTTTCCACTTTGCATCAGTCCATCTTATATGAGCTCGGGCCCAGCGAAGCCAGCGGCGTTCCTTGGTGGTGTTGATAAATGCGTTTTGCTTTGCATAGCAGAGGTTAAACTTGAACTTACAGATGCAGCAACCAACTGTAATTACTGACAGTGGTTTTATGAAGTGTTCCTGAGCCCATGTGGTGATATCCTTTACACACTGATGTCTGTTTTAGATGCAGTACCGCCTGAGGGATCAACTGTCCGTAATATCATCGCTTACGTGCAGTGATTTCTCCAGTTTCTCTGAACTTTTTGATGATTTCACGGACCGTAGATGGTAAAATCCCTAAATTCCTTGCAATAGCTCGTTGAGAAATGTTGTTCTAAAACTGTTCGACAATTTGCTTACAAATTGGTGACTCTCGCCCCATCCTTGTTTGTGAATTACTTAGCATTTCATGGAAGCTGCTTTTATACTCAATCATGGCACACACCTGTTCCCAATTAGCCTGCACACCTGTGGGATGTTCCAAATAAGTGTTTGATAAGCATTCCTCAACTTTATCAGTATTTATTGCCACCTTTCCCAACTTCTTTGTCATGTGTTGCTGGCATCAAATTCTAAAGTTAATGATTATTTGTAAAAAAAAAATGTTTATCAGTTTTAACATCAAACATGTTGTCTTTGTAGCATATTCAACTGAATATGGGTTGAAAAGGATTTGCAAATCATAGTATTCCGTTTATATTTACATCCAACACAATTTCCCAACTCGTATGGAAACGGGGTTTGTATGATGATGACACATTCTGCAAATTTGACTGCGATAAGCAAACGGCCACCATGTAGCATCCTCGCTGGCAAGCTAGTGGTCAACTAATCCTTGCCTTCATGTCAACAAATAAACTATGTTTCTTAGAAGTATTATTCCTGGAGATCGAGAAATAGCTTAACATGCAAAACTACACACCATCCAAGAAGCATACAAGAAGACATCCATCCATCCATCCATTTTCTACCGCTTATTCCCTATTGGGGTCTCGGGGGGCGAGGGTGCCTATCTCAGCTACAATCGGGCGGAAGGTAGGGTACACCTGAACAAGTCGCCACCTCATCGCAGAGCCATCACAGATAGACATACAACATTCACACTCACATTCACACACTAGGGCCAATTGCCAAACCAGAGCTCTGAATTTAAACCGGGGTGGGCGGATTGATACAAACATCCACATTAACAACAATTATAGTAGTAGTATATGGTCGTGCTTCAATGATTATATCAATATTTTTTCTCTGCACAAACTTGTTTCTAATTAGTTATTGTACCCTAGACACAGGAAGACTTAATATAATAATAATAATAACTATAATAATTTCAATAAGAGCCAGTTCTTTTGTTTGGTTATTTTGCACTATTATCTTTACTTTGTCCAAAATATTCAAAGGAAGCAAGGAAATCAAATATTTAATTGATTTTGTTACACCCCCTGCATCCTATGTTTTTGTCTATTATAATTGTGATCAAAATTTGAATCAGTCAATGATGTTACAACAGAAAGTAACTAGTAACTGTAAATTATCAAGTAAATTATCAACCGTTTTGAGAAAATTAGACAAGCGGAAATGACGCAGTATGTTACCGGTCACATACATCAGCAACTAAATTAGCCTTAGTAGGCTGCTTTGAAATGATTATATTACCATTTTTAAGGCAAGTATTATATTGTGATTTATGCCTTTAGCACAGTAATATACAGAAAGTATTCACATCGCTTCACTTAAGTGGAAGAAGATGGATGGATGGATGAATAATCTTTATTGTCATTGTGACTGTCATAAAATACTAAAACAATATAAAACAACAATGAGACACTAAATAGACATACATTTCCACATTTTGTTATGTTAATTCCAAAATGGATTAAATTAATTTTTGTCTCTATAATTCTACACACGATACTTTAGAAAGACATTGTGATAAAGTTGTTTTTGTTTTTTTAGATTTTAATAAAAAAATAAATTACATGTACATCCATCCATCCATCCATTTTCTACCGCTTATTCCCTTTTGGGGTCGCGGGGGGCGCTGGCGCCTATCTCAGCTACAATCGGGCGGAAGGCGGGGTACACCCTGGACAAGTCGCCACCTACATGTACATACAGTGGGGCAAAAAAGTATTTAGTCAGCCACCGATTGTGCAAGTTCTCCCACTTAAAATGATGACAGAGGTCTGTAATTTTCATCATAGGTACACTTCAACTGTGAGAGACAGAATGTGAATAAAAATGCAGGAATTCAATTTGTAGGAATTTTAAAGAATTGATTTGTAAATTATGGTGGAAAATAACTATTTGGTCAACCATTCAAAGCTCTCACTGATGGAAGGAGGTTTTGGCTCAAAATCTCACGATGCATGGCCCCATTCATTCTTTCCTTAACACGGATCAATCGTCCTGTCCCCTTAGCAGAAAAACAGTCCCAAAGCATGATGTTTCCACCCCCATGCTTCACAGTAGGTATGGTGTTCTTGGGATGCAACTCAGTATTCTTCTTCCTCCAAACACGACAAGTCAAGTTTATACCAAAATGGATACATGGATGATACAGCAGAGGATTGGGAGAATGTCATGTGGTCAGATGAAACCAAAATATAACTTTTTGGTATAAAGTCAACTCGTCGTGTTTGGAGGAAGAAGAATACTGAGTTGCATCCCAAGAACACCACACCTACTGTGAAGCATGGGGGTGGAAACATTATGCTTTGGGGCTGTTTTTCTGCTAAGGGGACAGGACGATTGATCCATGTTAAGGAAAGAATGAATGGGGCCATGTATCGTGAGATTTTCAGCCAAAGCCTCCTTCCATCAGTGAGAGCTTTGAATGGTTGACCAAATACTTATTTTCCACCATAATTTACATATAAATTCTTAAAAATTCGTAGAATGTGAATTCCTGGATTTTTTTTTTCACATTCAGTCTCTCACAGTTGAAGTGTACCTATGATGGAAATTACAGACCTCTGTCATCATTTTAAGTGGGAGAACTTGCACAATTGTTGGCTGACTAAATACTTTTTTGCCCCACTGTAAGTATTCCCAGCCTTTGCCATGAAGCTAAAATGTGAGCTCAGAACCATCCTGTTTTAAACTAAACCTCTTTGAGATGTTCCTACAGCCCATCTGTGGTAAATCCAGTTGGTTGGACATGATTTGGAAAGGCACACCCTATATTAGGGTTGTTCCGATACCAACATTTCGGTACCAGTACTTTTGAATTTATTCAGTTTTGGAATAAGGCTTTAACAACAACATGTGGAACAAGTGAAAAGCTGTAAATACATTCCGGATGTACTGTACAATCGCAATATAAAAATTTAAGACACATTTATGCAAATGCAGTAATTTATTTTTACTTGTTAAGTCACTATGTTGTGAATAACACCACCACCCGTTTATTTGTCATTCACCCTGAAACAGAAAGTAACCTCAGTACAGTCTGGCAATGGAGGAAGTGTGTGCTTTACGGAATTATTTTGTAGTTATTTATGATCATTGTAGCATTGCTAAGACAACACATCCATAATGGTGGTCATGCAGTGTTGTACCCCAGAGCAACTAAATCTGCCTCGTCAGGCCATTGCATTCATTCATTCCAGCTGATACTGTATAACACATTCAACATTTGATTTACAAATTTGTAATTGCAATAAGGATGCTGCTCCTGCAATATGATGGGATATAAATTTTCTGTGTGGTTTGGTTGGCCTTTGTTTGTACCCTGTGTGAACACTAGATTTGAATGATGGGGAAGTGCTCAAATTTCATGGAATATGTTTAGCCGATGACAAAGTCAGGTAGTCGCATTACATCTAATTAGTCAACACTGGTTTTCCTCTTATGTTAATCCTCCCTGTTGAATCATCAGGGAACTGTCAGTACTAGTAGGATGCTGCTTTTAGTTGGCCCAGCCAAAGCTGTTGAATGATGCTAGGGGAATGAAACGCATACACATTCACTGTGGTCACAGCGGAGCCTAAACCACAGGCACCCATGAGGAAAGAATCCATGAACAGGCTTTTAGTCCTTCACTGAGCTGCTTCACATTCAGACTCTCTGAAAAATGTCAGTTCCTTTGACTTGGCCTGCATTGGACACTTTTATGACTAAATGTGTCTCTCAAAGCTACTATTTCTTTGTCTGCACATAGTCATGAGCTCACATAGTGGACTTTGTTATTCAGCTCACTGACCTCCTTGTCCGTTTGGCTGGTTGCCATCAGAGGGACATGGTTTAACCCTAGGTACTTCCCTTGCTATCCGTAATGCAAGCTTGTCGGTGGTTTACACAAAGATCCTTGTACATTTTCCACTTCCCTAAAACCACGGAGCCCCAGCACCCCTGTGGGTTTGTATTTATTTATGCATGATTATGGGCTTATATACAAATGTAGGTGTTGAGGGGTCAATTTCTCACTAAAGAGGAATTGTGTTCTCCCAGCATTCTTAGACCAATGTCTCTGTTTTTTGGAATGCGTCGTGATTGGGGCGATAGCTCAATGAAAAATGTGACCACGCCTCCAGTAAAAAAATATATCATGGTGTCATGGTGATTCTTCAGTAGCCTTTAACACACAGCCCAGCTTGCATGCACCACTTAAACCCCCTTCAGACATCAGTTATCAAGTCAATCCATCATGGGAAGGTAGTGTTGAGGAGAAGAAGAGGAAAAAATGAGAAGAAAATGGAGAGAGAGAGAGAGAGAGAGAGAGAGAGAGAGAGAGAGAGAGAGAGAGGGAGAGAGAGAAAGAGAGAGAGAGAGAGAGGAGTAGCGCAAAGTAAGCCCCTATCTTGGTGATGGACGGAGGAGAGTATGTTGATGAATGGCTGCCAAGAAAACAGAAACATTCTGGAACAATGAATGGAAACATTGTGTGGGTGTACCACTGAAGCTGGGTTTTTCTGTTGTCAAAACTGATAGGAAATTGCCATATGTGTTGCAAGGTTCTATGTGTGCCAATGTCACAATGTGTAAGAACTCAGTCTTGTTTTCGATGCAAACTTCCAACAAAAGGCTTAATGTGACCGGTCAGAGATGAAGTATGCTAATTGCTGTTACGTTGGGAGTTCAGCAATGGAAGTCTGGATAATTGTAGATTTTAGACTGTGTAGACATGCAGGAGTATGACAGGCCTTACCACAACATAAGACATTGTGTGCATTTTTGGTAGTTTGTGGCTTATCTTGAACGCCACAAAAAAAAAACCCAAAAAACTGGAAGATCGTAACAGATTGGGGAAAGAGGAAGGAAGAGAGGGGGTTGAGCCAAAAGGAGTTTAAAGGAGTGGAATAAAGAAAGAGGAGAGGTTGCCCCTGAAGGGTTGTGTGGCTGGCTGTGTGCTCCTGTTCTGCTCAGCGGCCGTGGCTGGCTAAATAAACAATCCTAATTGGCTGTGGAGCCCCACTAGTCTGGGGTTTCACTCGCTTTCATCCTGGGGAAGCTGCTAGGAAGCTGTGGGAGAGCTGAGGTGAGGCATCATGATAAACACATGCTCAACCACACACACATAAAATCCCCCTCCTGCATGTACAGAATACTGTAGCCCAAAGCTCGATTAGAACCCTCACTCTTTCCGTCTTTTGCTGTCATCTGGTAAATGTGATCTACAGTATTTGGTGCAGGCCCTTGATTTAAACGCAGTTGAACACATGCGGGCCGTGGTGAAGGTGGTTACTTAAATGCCTGCTCAAATTGAACCAGGCACAAACACAGATAATTATCATAGGCGATACAGACAATGTGATATATTGTTTCAGGCAGAGATACAGGGGTTGTTAATATCACCCAGGTTCTATCTACAAACAGTCAAACATTGTTGTTTTAGCTGTTGGATTTGTTTTTGTTAAACATTTTTTACATTTGTGAATTACCAAGCTTCTTTAGCAGACTGTGCTATATTCTTAGGGTCTCGATTTACGAAACCCAAAACCAGTGAAGTTGGCGCTTGTGTAAATCGTGAATAAATACAGAATACAATTATTTGCAAATCCTTTTCAACTTATATTCAATTGAATACACTGAAAATATTAATATATTTAATGTTCAAACTGAGAAACTTGTTTTTTTTTTGCAAATAATCATTTGCTCAGGGGCATTTTTACCACTGTGTTACATGTTCTTTCCTTTTAACAACACTCAGTAAACGTTTGGGAACTCGGGAGACCAATTTTTGAAACTTTTCAGGTAGAATTCTTTCCCATTCTTTCCTGATGTACAGCTTCAGTTGTTCAACAGTCTGGGGTCTCCATTGTCGTATTTTAGGCTTCATAATGCGCCACACAATTTCAATGGCCTGTAGTCTAGATAGGTCCGAACTACAGGCAGGCCAGTCTAGTACCCGGACTCTTTTACTAGGAAACCACGCTGTTCTAACACGTGCAGAATGTAGATTGGCATTGTCTTGCTGAAATAACCATGAAAATACGTTGCTAGGATGGCAACATATGTAACTCCAAAACCTGAATGTACCTTTCAGCAATAATGGAGCCTTCACAGATGTGTAAGTTACCCATGCCTTGGGCACTAATACAGCCCCATACCATCATAGATGCTTGCTTTTGAACTTTGTGCCTATAACAGTCCGGATGGTTCTTTTCCTCTATGATCTAGACAACGTTCACAGTTTCCAAAAATCATTTGAAATGTGGACTTGTCAGACTACAGAACTCTTTTCCACTTTGCATCAGTCCATCTTAGATGAGCTCTGGCCAAGCGAAGCCGGCGGCGTTTCTGGGTGTTGATAAATGGCTTTGGCTTTGCATAGTAGAGTTTTAACCTGCACTTACATATGTAGCGACAAAATGTAGTTACCGACAGTGGTTTTCTGAAGTGTTCCAGAGCACATGTGGTGATATCCCTTACACACTGATGTCGCTTTTTGATGCAGTATCGCTTGAGGTATCAACGGTCAGGGTCATTTAATGCTACGTGCAGTGATTTCGGAACTTTTTGGTGATATTACGAACCAAAAAATGATGAAATCCCTAAATTATTTGCAATAGCTCATTGAGAAATGTTGTTCTTAAACTATTTGAATATTTGCTCAAGCATTTGTTCACAAAGTGGTGACCCTCGGCCCATCCTTGTTGTGACTGAGCATTTCATGGAAGCTGCTTTTATACCCAATCATGCCACACTCATGTTCCCAATTAGCCTGTTCACTTGTGGGATTTTACAAACAAGCGTTTAATGAGCATTCCTCAACTTCCTTAGTCTTTTTTGCCACTTGTGCCAGCTTTTTTGTACCATGTTGCAGGCATCAAATTCCAAATGAGCTAATCGTATTTAAAAAAAATAACAAAGTTCTCCAGTTTAAACATTAAGTATCTTGTCTTTGCAGTGTATTCAATTGAATATAAGTTGAAAAGGATTTGCAAATCATTGTATTCTGTTTTTATTTACCATTTACACAACATGCCAACTACACTGGTTTTAGGGTTTGTATATTGTTAGGATTTTATCGATACGATACCCTTATCGATATTTACCAGTACTCTTATTGGTGGTATGTGTAATTACCGTATTTTTCGGATCATAAGTCGCTCCGGAGTATATGTTGCACCGGCTGACTTTGCATGATAAAGAAGGAAAAAAACATATATACGTCGCACTGAGAAACTTGTTTTGTTTTTTTTGCAAATAATCATTAACTTAACATTTTGAAAAAAGTTGGCACAGGGGCATTTTTACCACTGTGTTACATGTCCTTTCCTTTTAACAACACTCAGTAAACGTTTGGGAACTAGGGAGATCAATTTTTGAAACTTTTCAGGTGGAATTCTTTCCCCTTCTTTCCTGATGTACAGGAAATTCATTTGATAAAATCCAACACCAAGAATACACATTTGAAAGGCAATTTAAAATAAAGAATAGTGAACAACAGGCTGAATAAGTGTACGTTATATGACGCGTAAATAACCAACGGAGAACGTGCCTGGTATGTTAACGTAACATATTATAGTAAGAGTCATTCAAATAACTATAACATATAGAACATGCTATACGTTTACCAAACAATCTGTCACTTCTATTCGATAAATACGATGAAATCTTCTTCCTCGATGTCGCTTCTAAACAACTCTGCCAACTCCAAAGGTATGCGCCGCTTCCTCTTGTCGTTTTCTGCTGCATATTTCACTACGTCCAGCTTGTAATCTGCAGTACATGATTTCCTTTTCGGTGCCATTTTTGTTCAGCCCTTCTCAGTTTTTATAAGTTACCACCAATGTTGAAATGATCCATTTTAATAGCTACGGCAGTAGCATATAGCATATAGCAGTTAACATCCCATGACCCACAATGCACTTCTGCCATGACGCTCCCCCGCCAAATTCTTATTGGTTGACGTGTGAGTGACGATTGCTGACGTGTGTGTGACGATAACTGACATTTTCTTTGTCTCTTCCGCGAATGAGATAAATAATATTATTTAATATTTTACGGTAATGTGTTAATAATTTCACACATAAATCACTCCGGAGAAAAGGTCCCCCCCCCGGTCAAACTATGAAAAAAAATTGTGATTTATAATCCGAAAAATACGGTAGTGTAAATAAAGATTATAAAAAAATATTTTTTATTACCGTTTTTTATTAGAAAAAAAGGTTGTACATCTCCCCAACATGATGTAATATCTCACAACAGGGAAGTATTTTATCAACGCCTGTCTTAAAGAAGTCAACTATGTTTGCTTAGACTTAGACTTAGATTTATCCAAACTTTATTGATCCACAAGGGAAATTGTTCCTTGCAGTTGTTATGTAATCATCTTGTAAAGAGCACACAGATCCATGTGTTTCTAATCATTACAAATACACTAAGCTGAAAATATTATTTATGCATTCATGTACAAAGCACAAACCTTTTAAATGATATATCATATCAAATATATCATATAAATCAATACAATCAATTAGCATGTTGTGTGGGTTTGCATTTTGTAAAAATTGACATAGTTTTGTGTTTATGATGCACACTGATGTATTTGAGTGACGGACCTAGGTATGTGTCTGTGTTGTGTGATTAAAGAGTCAGTGATCAAGTGTAATGCTCAATCGTCCAGTTGGAGACTCAAGAGACAGAACCAACTGAACCACATTTAAGAAAAAGGTGTCTATTAATGACACGTCGCAAACCCGATGTAGTGACGTCAGATGGTGACTACGGACGTATAAGGTGATTTTAACTTATGCAAAGTAACTTTATGGATTGTTGTATTATTATTGGCCTGTGGAGTAATGGATGGCTATGAGGAAATTTGATGATGGAGGCGGTAGCGGCGGTGTCGAGTACAGTGCGTTCACATAAAACTGTCTAATTCTTATTAAGGTGTGTGACTTTGAGGGAATTTTGAGGATGAATTGTTGTGTTACAAAGTTTTGTGTGATGTTGCTTTCAATTTGTAATTATTACCAGCCGATCCAATACGTGTATGCAGCGGCAGCTGAAATGAATGTGACCGTGTGTCATAATTATGACGGTCAGCTGGATAAAAAAAATAATTTGTCCAGAATATTCACAATCCAGGGGGAACGACCCAATTAGGAACTGGTCTTGAAAATGACCGGTACTCGATATACATCCCGAGTCGCTTCACACTCAGCTATGAACCGTTTCAGTTAGAGCTGGCGATCCTGGCCAGGTGAAGTCAGCAGGACCACATCAATCGCAAAAAGCAGAGACCTAATCCCTCAGCCACCAGACCGAATCCCCTCCAAGCTCTGACACTGATCATACAGGGAGCGGGTCATCACAATCTGGCGGTCCGATACCACATACTCTCTGAACACTCCCCACAGGACTTCCCGAGAGACACGGTCGTTAAAACATGTAGACTGGTTGGCCAAACCCCCATGCACCTTCGAGGATCCTACCGAGAGATCTTGTGTGTATTCAAAGTGAAAATGATGTAACAGTCATGTATGGAAAATAAACCTTATTCTCTTTTAATGTGTGCAGCAAAGGCATGCTACTGTTTATTGTCTCTGGAGGAATCTTTTGGAGTGTGTGCATTCTTGGTGGTTTAGTGGTTCTGGGAAAGTTGGGAGTTAAAGGGCTGAATGTAAAGATGGTTTAGACCAGGGTCTCAAACTCAATTTACTTGGATGCAGAGTCTGGGTGAGGCTGGGCCGCTTGGGAGTTGGGAGTTAAAGGGCTGTTAAAGGGCTGAAAGTTGGGAGTTAAAGGGCTGAATGTAAAGATGGTTTAGACCAGGGTCTCAAACTCAATTTACCTGGATGCAGAGTCTGGGTGAGGCTGGGCCGCAGGAAAAGATTTGTTAAAAAAAATTATTTTTAAATGTCTTTATTTTTATTTTCTACACAAAATAAAATCTAAATATAAATGAACAAAATGAGAAGTAAGTAAATAAATCAGTCATAAGTAATAACAATAATATTTCGATTTCTCCAGTCAACAACAATGTGTGAGGCAACGTAAATTAAACAATTAAAAAAAATAAATAAAAAATAACGGTCTGAATTGGTCCAGCTTATCGGGGACTGTTTTTACCGACGGACAGGTGTCGCGGTGTGACTGCAGCCAGGCACGTAAGAAAACCCTCATCTCCATGGCAACGTTTCTGTTGCTTTCAATCATATGCCGCTTTTCCACTAACGCAGGGGTAGGCAACCCAGAACGTTGAAAAAGCCATTTTGGTCTAGTGGAAAAGCAGCAAAACGTTTCTCTGCTTGAATCACGCAATTGACGTCAATGTTCGGCCCTCGAGAGCCACATACCACGCCGTGATTGGTAGATTCCTTCAGCTCCGCACACAACGCTGTCACGCACCATTCATATAAATCTTGCGGGCCGCACTAACATTAAACTTTCATATTAAGGTGGGGGCCGCAAAATAACGTCTCGCTGGCCGCAATTGGCCTGCGGGCGGCGTGTTTAGACCCTAAGGCGGCAGCAGCCCTGCCTGACTTCATACTTCCTCTCATGACTACTGGCTCACAACAAGCACTCAGCACTACTCAGGTGAGGAGTAGACAGGAAGTGAATTACTTTTCTACCTGACTCTATCAAACACAAGCAGATGCTCAAATAATTAGGATTAAACTAGATTAAAGGCACAGCTCCATTTCTTCTTCTTTTTTTTTTTTTTACAGCTGCAAGAGCATGCACATGTTTGACATATGAGAATACAGTATTTTTCAAAACGTCTGAGCCGCCAGTTAATTTGTTGTTTTAGCAATTTTCAATCTGTCCGTTAGTCACATGTTCAACATTATCAAGGTATTGATGACAAATGGGGCATGCAAATAAATTGAGGAATAAGTGATTGGGGCTGAAGTTGAACAGTCCAAAGGTCTTTGTGAGGATGTTATTTCATTATTCAAAATCATTCAACATTTCTCTGGACGCTCAGTTGTAGCGAGTGAGATAGAGATAGAGATAGAGAGAGAGAGAGAGAGAGAGAGAGAGAGAGAGAGAGAGAGAGAGGATGAAGGGAAGAAGCTAAGGGTGTGCTTCTTCCAAAGAAGGCAGGCAGCCAACAATAACAGCCAGCTCCAGTAGGTCGGCACAGGAAGGGAGTCGGTAAAGGGGGGTTGAATGAGTGTTAATGTGGATCAATGTTTGTGTGTGTGTGTGTGTGTGTGTGTGTGTGTGTGTGTGTGTGTGTGTGTGTGTGTGTGTGTGTGTGTCTGTGTCTGTGTGTGCGTGTGTGCGTGTAAAGGCTGTTACAACCCTCCTGTGTGCACCCTCAAGAAGTGTTCCCCGTTTGTTGTTCCCTGAGCCAGAAAGCCTTCAACTGGACCCGGCCCAGGGGAGCCATTAATCCACATTCCTCTCCTATTATTCCAGCCATCCCTTTATGAGCAACAACGTCCCCTTATTTGTTTGGCCTTTCTTCTTGCCCCCGGTATTATGTGTGTGTGTGTTTCTTTGATTGTTTACTTTTCAGTTATTAATACTGTTAGTGCAATTGCTGAGGTGTGAAATGAGGCTTGCTCAAGGGACTGTTTTCTGTTTTGTGCCACTTACTTTGTGCAAAATCACACTCAGCTGGGGGTCAATAGGACATTGAGTGGACTTTGTGTTCATTCTCGAACATGAATGCATACAACATGATACATCACAATTTCCAGTTTCTCTATTCAACGTGTTCGAAAAGGATTAGGAAGAAGCAGAGCTTATATAATTGTACCCCTTATCCTTTACGTAGCAGTTGCTAAAACTTTTGTTCACTTCCTGTTCTCAAATTTTCTCACAATATACTCCATAAGTAATAACAATAAAAATAAATAAGTAATACTTGGTGAAGTAAGTTTGTTGAGGACTCTTCCTTCCGGGTTCCTTGGACCACCAAGCACCGACATAACAGGCTCTTCCAGGTATACAATAATTTTTTATTTTTCAATAAATTGTCTCTTCTTGCGCATTTCAGCAATTGTCTGTTCACGTGTCAGTCTCGCTCTCGCTCGTGCGCCACCAACAACTCCCCTCTCCACCCAGGCTGCTGCTTTTTAACAGAGCGACAGGTGATTAAAGAAGCAGGCCTAGGTGGGCCATCTACGCACCTGTCGCTGATCACGAAGCCGGTCCTGGCACACCCCGCTTCGCTGCAGGTCCGCAGGCCACACCCCCCTCCACAAAGTTATATTTCATATGGTGAGACAAGTACGATTATCTTGAAACTGAATGGATGGCTGAAATAAATTCAGAATATTTATCGTGGTTCTTCTTCTTTGTACTTTGTAAACACTTTAAGTTTGAAGAGTTTGCTGAAGTATATTATAGTAATATATTGTTTGCTTTATTTGTTTAATCCATTCCATCATTTAATTCCACATACTGATTTAATGAAGGTCTTAAGTGTTGTACGTGCGTACAAATGTTTTTTAAATTAAAATTTTCTCTAGGATTCTATTCCTCCTCTTTTGTTGAGAAGAATTGTTGTATATTCTTGGGTAGCAGATTATAGTTTGCTTTGTGTATAATTTTAGCTTTTTGCAAATTCACTATGTCGTGGAATTTCAATAATTTTGATTCAATGAAAAAGGGGTCTGTATGTTCTCTACATCCCACATAATGTATTAATCTAACTGATGGACAAAACATGCAGCTTCCATATTTGAAGGCCGAAGCTGCAACCTTTCTTCTGTAGGGCAACAGTGTTGACCACTTATCCCATTCTGCATCACCTTGTTATTGCTAATTACAGTATTTGCACTAACCAAGAACAGGACAGCTTTAGTCGGCAAACATCTGCCATAGAGAACAGGTGTTCCAGCCTCTCCGATTCGTTGTCTGACTTTTCCACTTCTTTTACTGTGTTGTTCTCCCTGTTGTCATCCTCCTCTTCTTCCTCTTCCTGTGGGTCTCAGTGACCTGAGAAGAAAGGAATGTTCATCAGAAGTATGACAAGACTTTTCAAGGTCTCAGAGAGAGTTAGTGAGCAAACAGCTTAGAGCCTAAGGGCTGGGAGTGGTCTCTCAGTGACTGACATGTACAGGTGAAAGTGGATTGGGTCAGCCATGTGTCACTGTGGACACACACACACACACGCACACACACACACACACACACACACACACACACACACACACACACACACACACACACACACACACACACACACACACACACTCGCTTCCTGCCTGGCCGGATGCAAAGCTGTGACTGGCAGCAAAACTTTGCTGTTATTTCTGGCAAAAGAAAGTGTCAGCCGACTCTCACAACACAATGGTCCACTAAACCCAACTAGACAGTACCAACATATCAAGGGCATTTTCTCTTGCTGTAATACTTTTTAAAAATGCATTATTAATAAATAAGACAAGTAGGTACATACATATAAGCCCAATTACATATTTTGTTTTTTAAAGGGTCTATTCTTAATTTTTTAATGACCAGCCATCCTCTAAGTGTCCACTAGATGCCCTCAGACTTCGCGCAACATGGCTCATCTAATCCTCATTCCTTGGTCATCTCTTCCTGATCCAACCCAAAACTTCCCTTTATTTGAGCTGTGTTGCCTGCTAATCCATCCATGCATCCATTTTCTATGTCTGTAGTTAATGTTGTTTGACTTGCTAACTCCTTGTTTGGATCACCGATAGCATAGTCCGTTTTTCCCCTATTCAGACAATTTCAGACTAATTTACTTGGTTTTTATAAGAAATGTTTGCTCCGAGTGTTCATTTTATACTTCATCAGATAGGGTTACTGTTTTGTTTTGTTAGTGAATTAAATGATGTGTGGATTTCATTCTCAGACCATTTACAGTGGGGCAAAAAAGTATTTAGTCAGGCACCGATTGTGCAAGTTCTCCCACTTAAAATGATGACAGAGGTCTGTAATTTTCATCATAGGTACACTTCAACTGTGAGAGACAGAATGTGAAAAAAAATACAGGAATTCACATTGTAGGAATTTTAAAGAATTTATTTGTAAATGATGGTGGAAAATAAGTATTTGGTCAACCATTCAAAGCTCTCACTGATGGAAAGAGGTTTTGGCTCAAAATCTCCCGATACATGGCCCCATTCATTCTTTCCTTAACACGGATCAATCACCCTGTCCCCTTAGCAGAAAAACAGCCCCAAAGCATGATGTTTCCACCCTCATGCTTCACAGTAGGTATGGTGTTCTTGGGATGCAACTCAGTATTCTTCTTCCTCAAAAGACGACGAGTTGAATTCTTACCAAACAGTTCTATTTTGGTTTCATCTGACCACATGACATTCTCCCATGTGCTCTCTGGCAAACTTCAGACGGGCCTGGACATACACTGGCTTAAGCAGGGGGACACGTCTGGCACTGCAGTATTTGATTCTCTGTCGGCGTAGTGTGTTACTGATGGTAAACTTTGTTACTTTGGTCCCAGCTCTTTGCAGGTCATTCACCAGGTCCCCTCGTGTGGCTCTGGGATTTTTACTCACCGTTCTCATCATCATTTTGACCCCACAGGATGAGATCTTTCGTGGAGCCTCAGATCTAGGGAGATTATCAGTGGTCTTGTATGTCTTCAATTTTCTGATAAATGCTCCCACAGTTGATTTTTTCACACTAAGCTGCTTGCCTATTGTAGATTCACTCTTCCCAGTCTGGTGCAGGTCTACAATTATTTTCCTGGTGTCCTTCGACAGCTCTTTGGTCTTGGCCATAGTGGAGTTTGGAGTCCGACTGTTTGAGACTGTGGACAGGTGTCTTTTATACAGATAACAAGTTCAAACAGGTACCATTAATACGAGTAACGAGTGGAGGACAGAAGAGCTTCTTAAATAAGAAGTTACAGGTCTTTGAGAGCCAGAGATCTTCCTTGTTTGAAGTGACCAAATACTTATTTTCCACCATAATTTACAAATAAATTCTTTAGAATTCCTAAAATGTAAATTCCTGGATTTTTTTTTTTACATTCTGTCTACTTTGGCCTCTTTGAACTCGACTCTTGCTAACTATTAGCAAGTAGCTTCCCATGCGTAGGCACGCCTTTTCTTTGCCTTTTGTGAGTCTTCTTTTATCATTTTGTATATTAAAACAAGCTCCTACCTGCAATCCTGCCTAGTCCGAGTCCTGTAGCATCCTGGGGTGGCAACTTCGTGCATCAATATGCGTCCCAAATGCAACAGAGATAGGCACCAGCACCCCCTGCGACCCCAAAGGGAATAAGCGGTAGAAAATGGATGGCTGGATGGAACTTTTTTGACTGACTTGTACCATTTGATACTGAATTTATATATATATATATATATATATATATATATATATATATATATATATATATATATATATTATATTTTATATTATTTTGCTGATTCAAACTGATCAGCAACATTGACTCAGGGGTACAACATATAAAACACTTTTGTGCTGATTATATTTTTAATTAAAATAAAGTAGTCAGGATTAATGACTACAATGAGCCCATTTTGTAGTGCAAAGCTTTTCGGAACGGGTTTTGAAGCATGATACTGATAAACCATGTTTCCCAAAGTCGCATTGCATTGCAGCGCACCGCACACCCCCAGAAGAACTGCCTTGTCTGATTGTAAACAACTTAGGGGAAAATGTTCACTCTTTCGGCAACTTTCAAACATGGTGGATGAAGACAAATCTAATTCTCTATTGCTAGTGATGTAGAATGCATAAAACACATGAAAACATTTTATTTACGCTTCTATAACATTATATATAAACATGGAACACTACATCATACAGTGTATGGCTGATTCAGTGCAACGAAAAATTGTCAGAAGTGCTAATAATGGATATTACAAAAGTTTCCAATATTGTTTACGCTCAGAGCAGCCATCTTTAAAGCCAACTCGAGGGTAGTGAGGACTCTCCAACTTCAGAGTTGAAAACCCAACCTCGAGGTTCATTCCAGTTGAAACTTCCGACCAGGAACTCTGAAATTTAGACTTCCCAGAACAAATGGTATGCACCATTAGTGTGTAGCTCAATGTTTGTATACCACAATACCCAGAAGAAGATGTAAGTTACGCAGGAGGATGACAATTGTGTCATTTGAGGAATTACCAGTTAATGTATTGTCATTCCTTGCTGTTTCTGCACTGTCTACACAAGAACCAAGCAAACGTTTTTCCGCTTTAAAGACAAATCCGTCTGGCCAAAATTACTCTGATTGGCCAAAATATGCAGGAGAGTTTTGGGCATCGGACAAAGTTGCAAGCCGTGCATGATTTGCGGAGATTTTTTGGAATTTCTTTGAATTGACATCAATGCAATGTTGCAAATTCCTGGAGGGAATGAATAATAAACTCGGCAATTTTTAAAATCATATTGTGAAGTCATTTTCTAACATTTTTAATTCACACAAGTGTAAAAAGAACTTAACTACTGCAAATTATATTTTGGACCATAGGGCATACTGGATTATACGGTGCACTGCCCATGAGCGGGTCTATTTAGGTCTATTTTCATCCAAAAGGTGCACCAGATTATATAATAATAATAATAATAATAATAATAATGGATAGATTTATATCGCGCTTTTCTATTATTAGATACTCAAAGCGCTCACAGAGAAGTGGGAACCCATCATTCATTCACACCTGGTGGTGGTAAGCTACATCTGTAGCCACAGCTGCCCTGGGGTAGACTGACGGAAGCGTGGCTGCCAATTTGCGCATACGGCCCCTCCGACTACCACCAATCATTCATTCATCATTCATTCACCAGTGTGAGCGGCACCGGGGGCAAAGGTGAAGTGTCCTGCCCAAGGACACAACAGCAGCGATTTGGATGTCATTACGTCGGAAGCGAACCTGCAACCCTCAGGTTTCTGGCACGGCCGCTCTACCCACTACGCCATGCCGCCCCATAAGGCATAGTAGGGTCATATCAATTCAGATTTTTTTAGCGCTGTGTGTAATGTTCTGTATTTCAATTAACATCAAAGTTTTGGTGTTGCTGGTTTACGGGTACTTGCTAGTGACATTTATTGGCAGGCTTCAACCTGCAGTCCACACGTATCTCTAATGTGTGACTGCCACACAATGGTTTAATTTATCATTACACCATGTCCTACATAAAATTGCTTCTAGTTCATTGACAACCAGAATCAATACGTCCAGTAGGTGCAATGTCGATTTTTGAGAAAATTAAAAGATATCAAGTGCACCCTCTAATTCGAAAAATACGTAACACATAAAAAATTTTTTGAAAACAGTCAGAATACGTTTTTTAATGCTTCCTAAATACACGGATATTAGAGACCGCTTGCTGTTCGAACTTTAAACCAGGGGTGTCAAACTCATTTCAGATCGGGGGCCACATGGAGAAAAATCTACTCCCAAATGGGCCGTACTGGTAAAATCATGGCATGATAATCTAAAAATAAAGACAACTTCAGATGGTTTTCTTTGTTTAAAAATAAAACAAGCACATTCTGAAAATGTACAAATCATAATGTTTTTTTTTTTTTTTTTTACACTTACATGTTGCGGTTAATAGCATTCTATCTTTATTTTTTGTTATTTATACTTTCTGTATACATTATGTGATAATGTTCATCAGTCAACATTGAAGTTCATTTTCAATCATCACGTGAAAAAAATAATTGCAAAATCAAATTACAGGATGTTATTTATGTAGTTTGCTCATTTTCCTCAACTGGTGCACTAACAACATGTAGTTTATTTTATTTTTTACATATGTAGTATCGTCTACAAATATACGAAGAATTGCTATTGCGACATCTAGTGGACACATTTAGAACAGCAGTTTCTTTCATTCAAAAATTGTGGCTCATTTTTATACTTAGCAAACTCATCCCGTTGGCCGGATAAAACCTGTTCGCGGGCCGTACGTTTTACACCCCTGCTTTAAATATTATAGGTGTGCACATTTGATCACTTTTCATTCATTTTCATTTATTTATTTATTTCAGGCAATGCCATATAAAAAAGTACAACGTTTACAACACATAATAATATACATTAATATTGTGCAAAAGGTAATGTACAGAAGTGGCTGGGGAGAGGATAGTCTAGGCTTCCCTGCTTAGGCTGCTGCCCCCACAACCCGACCTCAGATAAGCGGAAGAAGATGGATGGATGGATAGAGGTAACTTACAGTATGAAATGCATGATTGTCCAGGTTTGCCTGAAAGGGAGTGGGAAGAAGATAATTTATTTTATCCCACACCCAGTTCTCCATTCAGTGATTAATACATTGAGTTTCACTCTTACTTTGTTTAAGGGTGATACAAATGTTGTATCATAATGGCATTACCACAGGTAACAAAAATTATTACACTGTAACAATAATTTGTATCAACAATGTAGGAAGAATGAACACATCAACAATGCCAATAGACAGAATACTAACAATTTTATAATTTTATTCAACAAGTTATGAATGCAAACAACCTATTTTTATAGCCTCACTCCACCTTTCCGATCCACCATTATAGTACATTTTCCCCTCTCATTGATGTCCAGGAGAAATCCTCCTCCTGTGGAGCATGAAGTCATTTTTCATCACGGTAACGTCTCCCATATGGCCATGAAAGGGCGGCATGTGCACATGCAGGAATACCTTCAGTAATCCCTGCTTGCATTGCATATGTACACCAAGTGCACATACAGTGTGTGATGTATTGTCCACTGTGGGATCAGGTGTATTTATGAGCTGCTCTAGCTTGTCTGATCCCTTTTTGTTGCGTACGTGCAGGCAGTGGGAGATTGCAGCATAACGTTTTGACATACTGTAATAATAAGGATAAATAATAGTAATAGAAAGAGATAGTAGTTCAAATGCCCAGCTGGTGTAAAATGGTGATAAGTGTAGTTAAATGTGAAAACAAGAGGTATAAGTATGATTAAAAAGGAGAAGCAGGGGTCTCATATTGTCATTCAATCTGAATATCTGTTCTGTGCGGCGTCTGTTCTTCTGTCTGGCCCCTATCATTACCCCCCGCTGACAGCATCTTACATGACTCAACAAGACATATGTTTAGTTTAAAAAAAAATTCAAACCACCTGATGCATTCTCAGTCTTCTCCTCCCTTTTTGCTTTCCATAGCGGCGTGAATCACCCTTCTCTTCACAATCCTCCTCAGCTTGGAGGGTCTGAGAGAGTGGAGTCATTTCCAGCCTGCACGATGACCTCATCATCAAAATACCCCTCCTATTTGAGGACTGATACAGATGCACATTAGGTCACTAACTTTACACTGTTTTAGTTAGGATTGAAAGGTAATTTCCTCCTCATTTCATGTAATGACCGGAAATACTGACTACACCTGAGGTGATGAAAAAGTAAAATAGTCTTTATCATGGTGAGGCAATACCAAGTTTGGACACTGTGAGGCGGTTTTGAGACTGTAGGTTTATTATCGAAACAGTGGTATCCACTGTGATGGCTTTAAGCGTTAAAATTAAATGCCAGAGCTATGATTAATTTAGTGATATTTTTTTAATGAACTGACAAAACATTTACATACTCTTGAATTGTAAACTCCTTACTCTAAACGTATGAATCACTGATTGTTTTGGAGATGTAACATTGCAAACAAATTGAGTCTCTGAACGTATATATACACACACATATATATATATATATATATATATATATATATATATATATATATATATATATATATATATATGTGTGTGTATGGAATATATTTGTATATTTGTATATATATTACAGTTTTTAAAAATAGAATGCATACATGGTTGTATTTATACATGCATATATAACTTGTGTGTGTATATATATATATATACATATATATATAAATATATATATATATATATATATATATATATATATATATATATATATATATATATATATATATTGTATTTGTCATACTTTTGAATCAAACACAAATTTTAATTATATGGGCATTATATATATATATATAAAAAACTATAAAAACATATATAAATACAAAAACAATAAATAAATACAATTTTATATCTATATATATGTGTAATGTATACTGTATATATACTGTATATTATATATATATTATACATATATATGTATATATATAAATATATATATATATACACACACACACACACACACACATATATATATATATATATATATATATATATATATATATATATATATATATATATATATATATATATATATATATATATATATATTGTATTTGTCATACTTTTGAATCAAACACAAATTTTAATTATATGGGCATTATATATATATATATAAAAAACTATAAAAACATATATAAATACAAAAACAATAAATAAATACAATTTTATATCTATATATATGTATAATGTATACTGTATATATACTGTATATTATATATATATATTATACATATATATGTATATATATAAATATATATATATATACACACACACACACACACATATATATATATATATATATATATATATATATATATATAATGGATGGATGTATATATATATATATATATATATATATATATCGGATTACTTACCATGAATTGATTAACGTGGACCCCAACTTAAACAAGTTGAAAAACTTAATCGGGTGTTACCATTTAGTGGTCAATTGTACGGAATATGTACTGCACTGGGCAATCTACTAATAAAAGTTTCAATCAATCAATCAATCAAATTCAATTTTCTGGTTCATTTTTCTGATGCAAACTATAGTTGAAGCATACACACACCAGATAGGGTAGTACAATTTTGTATTCACATTTTTATTTTGTCCTAATTTGTCATCTTCTTTTTTTTTAAATGCATGTTATCTTTACCTGCTAAATATTTATTTATTACATGCATTCATATTTATATGTATTTATTTTGGTATTGTTAATGCTCAGTTTTGCTCAATTTTTTTTTTTAGGTAATAGAAAATTCCAAACAGTGATGTGACATGGGACTGTCAAAGCATGTATGAGGATATAGCTCCACCTAATGGAACAATTGTCAATGGAAACGCAAACAATTTAAATTATTGCTAATATTTCAGAATAATGTTCGTGTACATTTAAATCATCCTGATCCACATTTATTTAACAGCTGCTTGAAATGATTTCCCTTCAAAGATTCAAATTCATACAAGAAAAACTTATATAAGTTGCATGTTATCTTTCCTCATGTATAGTTATGCATACATTGCCTCTATCGTCATACTGAGCCAAACATCAAAATGAATAACTTGACTCGCTTTATATACCTTTCGGAAGCGACTTCCCCTCTGAAATGAATCATGCCCATTTAGAGGAATTTCCACGCGTGGTGAGTGTTGACTAATATCGCATGAGTCAGCTCATAAGCGTGCGTGTTAGGACTGGAGGGGGACGACTCTCAGTGACGGGTGGTGGGGGTCTTGCGTGTGGGGGTTGCCTTTGGGGGTGTCTCAGCTGGAGCGTGGACCTGGGATGGCGTGGAGTACAGTGGGAGCGACGACGCGGCCAAACTTTGCAGAGCGGGCTGCAGAAGTCATGTTCTTCCAATATCCGACGCGCGAAGCAACATGTGGATCGCAAGCTGCGGGAGTTCTGTCTTTTTAAAGTGGATCCACGCGTGGGAGATAAAAAGTTACTGTCGTCCGACTGGGATGCATTGCTTGAAAGTGCAGATACAGACGAGTGCATGAGGAGGACATGGACCATGTAGCCTTGCGTTGGCTTTTCACATTCTAACACAATGCATTCCCCTCGCGGCAAGGAGCTGGCGCTGTTATCCAGGAAGCACCGACTCATGGCAGCGGCGATGCCCGGCGAGGACAGCCTTTTGCCGGGCAACACTTCCAGGACGGACCGCAACGGCCTGGGCGCACTGGTGCATTGTTTTATATGTGGCAGCGGCGTGACGGCGGGGAAAGAGCTGCGGCTACAAGTGAGCTACCAAAAGGAGACACTGCCGTTTTTCCCCTTCCTCCAGAACCAGGAGCCAGCCCCGGGTGCGAGCGAGCTCAGCCCGGATGGTTACGCGCGGGTGTGCGCCGTGTGTCACTGCTTCCTGGCCGAGCAGTGGAACTCCTTCGAGCGGAGCGGGACGCCCATCGAGAAGCGCATGTATTGGCTCAAACGTCCCTACCAGTGCGACTCTCGCCGGGTCCCGCAGGAATGGAACATCTCCTACGAGCTGGAGCGGAGGATCAGCACCGGGAGCCACAATTACGACGGCGGCGCGGAGTCCGACTTCTCCTCCTTTTCCGATAACATGTCCGACCAGGAGATGGAGGTGGTGGAGAGAGGCGCTGCGGGCAAGTATCCGAGGGCACCCGGGAAGTTGCCGAGGGACAGTAGCAGGAAGAACAGCGTTAAAAACAGCCCCGGTTCGCCGAGGACGCTCCCCCGCTTCTCGGCGGGGCTTTACGCAGCGCAGGGGTCACCCGAACCGGAGAGCGTCCCTCCTACAAGACGGGCCGCTAAATCATCATATCATTTGTCCAAGTTCCAGGGGAGGACCTATGACAGCCATTTCCCCGACACACCTGTGCCAGACAACCTGGTCGTGACGCGGAACAGGTTGTGGCTGCAGGAGGTGGGGAGTGGGACAATGCGTCCATCCACTCTCCACTCCAAAGGTAACAGAGATGTCCACAACTCTGATGAAGATGAGATTAACATCACCGGCAGGGACATGCTTGGCGGTATAAACGGCAAAGGGTCTGCCGGGGACCTTTTGACCCTAAAGTTTGCTCAGCCGCACAATTCCGCAGAAGGACGTACTTGCTTCATCTGTGGGAATTCTTTCATTCGGAACGGGAGTTATAAAGTCAGTGTTCAGAAGCAGGAGACTGAGCAGGGGGAGCCTTTCTTCCCCTTTCTGTGGCTCCATGCCCCCCCACCAGGGGCCTTACCCATCAGCCCGGCAGGTGCCACCCTGGTGTGTGGCAGCTGTCACGCCTCCCTCATGCAGCAGTGGCACGACTTCCAACAGGCGGATGTTCCTGTGCTCCAACGCCTCTACGTTGTCCCGCTCAACCCGGCTGCAATCCGGCATACTGCCCTGCCGGAGAAACCGACGGAGAGCGCCGACGAGGGTCCCCGCGAGGCCTGTTTCCTCTGCGGGCGGGAGTGTCAGGGTGATCAAAAAGTAGTGCATGCTCAGGCCGGTGTGGGTAAATCCCGCGCTGTGATGTATTTCCCCTTCATCAACATGCTTCCGTGCCCGCCCAACGCCCGGCCGCTGAGGAACGGGTGCGTACACAGCTGTTCGCAATGCTTTTTAATCCTGGAGGACATCTGGAGCGCATATCGCCTCAGTCTCACCGAGGACCTCATCACCTCCATCAGCTCCTTCCTGGTCAGGTACCATTCCGTCAACGCCATCGAAGCGTTCGGATCTGTTCGTTCCCATAGTGGCGCTTCTTCGGATAACTCCTTGTCTGTTTGCTACCTTTGTGGAGCGGAGTTACCCGCCGGAGGAGAGCACCAGCTCCACGTCAACCCAACCAAACGCTGCGGCGAGAAGGAGCCCTTCTTCCCTTTCCTCACAGTCCACCCTCCCGCCCCCAGCGCCAAGCCGGTTGACGCCACAGGCCTGGTGTCAGCCTGCAGCCTCTGCTACCATGACCTATACGCTCAGTGGGACCAGCATGAAAGAAAGGGCCCAGGTGGCGCCACACCCTCCCTGCCCTCCACCTCTGGCTCCTCCAGCTCACCTTGGGCCCGCCAGTACACCTGTGAGGCATTTGTGTGCTTCTTCTGCAGGCAGGAGCAGCGCAGGCAAGGGCAGATGTGCAGGGTCACTGTGGCCAGGCTGCCGGTCTTCCTGTACGCACCACGCAGCACTCGCACACTCGTGGTGGATGACGGGAGGACGCTGGTGGTGGGCTCATGTGTGGATTGTAAGGCCATGGTGCAGGTGGGACACAGCGCGGAAGACACGGAGAGGCTGCGACATCTGGCTTCAGATGGGGAACTGCAAACCACCTCGCCAGAGTCTGCAAGACAGGTTGGTTATTTACAATCATTTCTTTTTGTTATGTCAAACTGCTTTCCCACAGACTGCATAACGTGTTTGTTCTCGTGTGGCCTCGCACTTTCACGCTTTTTGTACTTCAATCAATTTCAGTTTTATTCCCTTATTGTCTTTTGAAGATGAGTATTTGGTTCGAGCGTGAAGCTCCCGCAGTGTTGTTTTATTTAAGCAGGGTTTGGGCCACTTGGGTGAACTAAGATGACACAAACATTTCTCAACAAATGTCTATAAAGACTTTGGGGAGACTACGAGGGTCTGGGAGCCAAAGCCAGCATTGTGTTCACTGTGTTTGTTTGTTCAAGCTTGACTGAGTGTGTCTCATTCTTGCTGCACAAATTGTTCAAACTCACGTTTATTTTTCTGTGTGAGATAGAGAGAGACAGAAGTGTGTTGAATGGCTTGGACAGACTGGTTGATGGTTTGTTTTTAAAAGAAAGCCTTATAATGCAAAAAGACACTGTACAAAATGCCAGAAATCCATTTTCTACCGCTTATCCCTCTAGGGGTCGCAAAGGTCTGGAGCCTATCTCAGCTGCGTCCCCCTGAACAAGTCCTATACTAAATGCTGAAATCCTATTTTGCGATAAGTGATCACTTTCATTTGTAACTATGCATGCAAACATTCTGTGTTTGGAACAATATATACGGTTTACACATTCAATTTCTCTAAGGAATCAGAAGTCTTTCCACGTGTTGCGCTATATTTGTCATATTTTAAAGCCAGTTGAGATGTCTGGGCATCTTGAGTCATTCATTACTCGCGAGGGAATCTGTCGAAAGTATCTTTGAGTTAATTGAGAATTATTGTCATATTTTGATGATGATGATTCAGCAATTGTGATTGGGGCTGCAAAGATTATTTGATGCAATCAATTAATTAGATTAGAATAAAGCTTTGATTTATATTGAGTCTATTGCTTCAATGAATCGTTTAATGAACATTGATAAAATCCAGACCCCATGAAGTGCCCGGAACTTGAAATAAGCAGACATAGTTTCCATACATAGACATAGTTCTGGAATAGAGCGCACATTAGAGCGGTGGTGTGTGGGTGCTGGGATTTGTGTGTTGGTGAACAGCAAAGTTTTAAAAAAAATTTTTGATTAATGAACACATTTTAAAGGTGCAATTAATGATGTGCAATCATTAGTTTAAAATTATGAATTAAAGTACCACTGATAGTCACACACACACAAACACACACACACACACACACACACACACACACACACACACACACACACACACACACACACACACATACACACACACACACATACACACACACACACACACACACACACACACACACACACACACACACACACACACACAGACACACACACACACACACATTAGGTGTCGTGAAATTACCCTCTGCAATTGACCCATCCCCTTGTTCCACCCCCTGGGAGGTGAGGGGAGCAGTGAGCAACAGCAGTGGCCGCACTCCGGAATCATTTTGGTGATTTAACACCAAGTTCCAACCCTTGATGCGGAGTGCCAAGCAGGGAGGTAATGGGTCCCATTCGGCTGGGGTTTGAACTCACGACCTTCCGATCTCAGAGCAGACATATAACCACAAGGACACGGAGCAGGTTTAAGATGAATTCCTTCCTTAGTTTAGTTAAACTATGTTCTGTAAATACACATGGAGGTTATAAAGTGTCTTTTATCCGATTAACCAATTACTCGAACAAAGTACTCGAGTGATTACTCGATTAAATTCAATAGCTGCAGCCTTAATTGTGATAGTCATCAAAATGGAAGGAAAACAACTGCAATAGAATACAAATGTATCTATCTATGTACTGTAAATGAAGAAGAGTAAACTTATAAAAATATAGAAGAATATACTTCTAATCTGGCATGTTATGTGTTTTAATAATAAGGAACTCAAAGATTGAATCAAAAAATCCATGTTTATAAGGCGAGATTGGCAAGTTGGTGAACTTAAGAAAACAGCTTTTCATTGGTCATATAGAAACTAGGGCCTGATCTACAAAGATACAAATACCACATTCTAAACAGCGTTTGGAAACTATAAATTTGCGTCTACTATTATTGGGCGTGTTACGTTTGATTTACCAAGACTGCATCTACAATTAACAACTAGTGTAGACCGCCCTATTTTAACAAGTCTTTTGCGTGTACTGCCAGCATTATGTGTCCATGGAAAGACTCATTTACTACACATTCACATTATTGTACTCATCAGCCTGTGAGTTTTGCAATGTTGAACAAGCAGTACACATCTATATTATGTAACACCTTTTCTGCAATATAAAATCACAATCTAGAAAAAAGTTTTTTGCTCGCTGACTGTGCAGTGTGCAGTGAGGTGGTGGACCATCTCAACACTGCAGCATCTGCATCTGGAATGATGCAAATGCCAGAACATGTACAAACCCCATTTCAATATGAGTTGGGAAATTACGTTAGCTGTAAATATAAATGGAATACAATGATTTGCAAATCCTTTTCAACCCATTTTCAATTGAATGCACTACAAAGACAACGTATTTGGTGTTCAAACTCAGAAACTTTATTTTTTTTTTACAAATAATAACTTAGAACTAACTTAGAATTTCATGGCTGCAACACGTGCCAAAGTACTTGGGAAAGGGCATGTTCACCACTGTGTTACATCACCTTTTCTTTTAACAACACTCAATAAATGTTTGGGAACTGAGGAAACTAATTGTTGAAGCTTTGAAAGCGGAATTCTTTCCCATTCTTGTTTTATGTAGAGCTTCAGTCGTTCTACAGTCCGGGGTCTCCGCTGTCGTATTTTACGCTTCATAATGCGCCACACATTTTCCATGGGAGACAGGTCTGGACTGCAGGCGAGCCAGGAAAGTACCCACACTCTTTTACTACGAAGCAATGCTGTTGTAACACTTGTCTTGCTGAAATAAGCAGGGGCGTCCATGATAACGTTGCTTGGATAACAACATATGTTGCTCCAAAACCTGTATGGACCTTTCAGCATTAATGGTGCCTTCACAGATGTGTAAGTTACCCATGCCTTGGGCACTAATACACCCCCATACCATCACAGATGCTGGCTTTTGAACTTTGCGCCTATAACAATCTGAATAGTTATTTTCCTCTTTGTTCTGGAGGACACCACATCCTCTGTTTCCAAATATAATTTGGGATGTGGACTCATCAGACAACAGAACACCTTTCCACTTTGCATCAGTCCATCTTAGGTGAGCTCGGGCCCAGCCAAGCCGGCAGCGTTTTAGGATATTGTTGAGAAATGGGTTTGGCTTTGCATAGCAGAGTTTTAACTTGCACTTACAGATGTAGCGACAAACTGTAGTTACTGACAGTGGTTTTATGAAGTGTTCCTGTGCCCAATGTGGTGATATCCTTTACACACTGATGTCGGTTTTTGATGCAGTACTGCCTGACGGATCAAAAGTCCATAATATCATCGCTTACGTGCAGTGATTTTTCCAGATTCTCTGAACTTTTTGATGATTTTACGGACCGTTGATTGTAAAATCCCTAAATTCTTTGCAATAGCTCGTTGAGAAATGTTGTTCTAAAAGTGTTCGACAATTTGCTTACATAGTGGTGACCCTCGCTCCATCCTTGTTTGTAAATTACTTAGCATTTCATGGAAGCTGCTTTTATACCCAATCAAGGCATCCAACTGTTCCCAATTAGCCTGCACACCTGTGGGATGTTCCATATAAGTGTTTGATGAGCATTCCTCAACTTTATCAGGATTTATTGCCATCTTTCCCAACTTCTTTGTCACGTGTTGCTGGCATCAAATTCTAAAGTTAATGATTATTTGCACAAAAAAAATGTTTAGCAGTTTGAACATCAAATATGTTGTCTTTGTAGCATATTCAACTTAATATGGGTTGAAAATGATTTGCAAATCATTGTATTCCGTTTATATTTACATCTAACACAATTTCGCAACTCATATGGGAATGGGGTTTGTATATTAAAAGTCGTTTTTTTCATATAGGAGGTATATGTTTCCTAAATAAAAAGATGAATATCATTATAAAAGAAAAATGCCGGCAGACACCAAAATGCATCGATTGGATTTGTTTCAATCAGCCCTTTAAGTCATCCAGCAGCTATAAAATCACATTGCGAAATAGACAAGAATGTCTTTATTTCTAACAATGCATATATGTTGGCACACACAAAGGGCGAAGGATTCGCTGTCCAGCTGTTTAGGCAGCCCAGTCCCCTCCTTTCTCACAGCTGTGTCAGTTTGCACATACGTGCTAAATAAAGATGTTAAATAACATCCGCAGAACAGTTTCAGCTTCGATAAATCACATTGTGCGTGTTGAATAATCATATTTTCCTCTCAGGAGTGGCCGTTCTGATTATCAGCGTATATTTTGCATATCTATAATGACAGTGAGTTTACGTTTTGAAATACCACTCTCTATGTTGCTCACTTTAAAGGCAACTGCACTCTTTTTTTCTATTGTTCACAATCATTATGAAAGACAAAAACACACATCTTTTTCTTTTTTGGGATTCTAAAGATGATAAAAAACGCTTGCAATATGTGGCTGGGAGTCACCATTGTAGCCCTCAAAGCTCTCCAAAAACCCTGCATCAACGTTTTATATACAGCACACGCTGCAAGTATGTATATGATGTCGTAAGAAACATGTTTATAACAATATGCAATACATACAATATTTACAATATTTTGGTCATTTTATGCATTACTGGAACTTATTTTTTTGGCCCATATATTTCCGTTCCCATAGCAACAATCTTTTGACTTCCGGCAACAAATGTGTGTTCTATTTCCGGCAATAAACGTGTGTGTGTTCTAATCATGGCAGACTTCGTAGTAGATGGTTAAAATGGCTATTTTTTTTGGACAAATGAAGACTAACAACCTTATTTTTTAGAACCTGAATATACAGAGAATGAACTGCTGGTTACAAAAGCGAGCACAAACAGTGGGTGAAACGTTCGTGCTGATGAAAGCTGGGAGAGTGGGGTTGTGCGATATAGCCTTTTATTAATATCTTGATATTTTCAGGCCATGTCACGATACACGATATACATCTCGATATTTTGCCGTAGCCTTGAATGAACACTTGATACATATAATCACAGCAGTATGATGAGTATATGTGTCTACATTAAAATATTCTTGTTCATACTGCATTAATATATGATCATTTTGAACTTTCATGCAGAGAGGGAAATCACAACTAAGTCAATTTACCAAAACTGTATTTATTAAACAGTTATTAAGCAGTGGCACAAACATTCATGTCATTTCAAAACAGAAAGTGCAAGACATTTTAAAACAAGCTATTAGTGCAGTTTTGTGCCTGATGTCACTAAGATGACATATCAAAACAACACTAAATTAAAGTGCTATTTTTGTACAGAACGCCACGACAATATAAAAGTGCAATATAGTGCACTTTTGTGCATGATGTCACACCAGATATTTCAATAACTGTCAAATAAAAAAGAGCTGCATAATTAGAAAACAAATAGTGTATGTCCTTCGCTATGTGGTAGGTTACTGCGGACATTATCTCCTTCTGTTGACAATTTTTTTCATACGGTGTTGATCTGGAAATGGTTTCTTCTGCATTTTGTGGCACCGAACGAAGATGTTGGCATGCTGAGTTTCAAGCACTTCTCATTCTTTAGCGGGTGGCTTTTCAAATGATGCTATAAATGAGCAGTAATGCTACTTGTTTTAGCAACGCTTTTGCCACATACTAGACATTATTCGATTGTCTGTTCAACATCTTCCCGCTTGAAGCCAAATCACCGTCAGACGATGGACCCCGTGCGGTTTTTCTTGGTATTTAATTATTCTTCCTCTACTTGTTACCAGATTGGCACCTTCTCTCTCTTGTATTACCACTCGCACCGCACCGCTAGCACCACAGCTAACCTTACCCATACATCACAATATAGCAATTTTCTATATCGCACAGAGACCAATCTGTGATATATTGAGTATATTTGATATATCGCCCAGCCCTAGTTACATCCCCATTTTATACTAACGTGTTGACCCCATAGCATCAGGCCAAAGTGTCTTCCACAAGTCACAAATTCTGAATTAGAAGATAGATTTCTGGTCCATTTTTTAACCAAATCGAACAAAAAATACTTTGCACTAATCCCGGATTGAGACGAGCGGAGGTGTTGTATAAGCGGTCCAGATGCGCTGGCTCAAAGAACAATACTCAACACGCTTCCCCCCGAAAAGATAAATCTGTCAGTGTTTCACTTTGTTGCTCATTTTTTAGTTTTTACCATGTTTTTAATGTGAGTTTTCTGTCAGTATCACTTATAAAAACCCCTATCCTGCTGTTTAAAAGCTGAGTATGAAGAATGAACATGGGAGCCAGTGGGGCTGCACAAGAGGGGGGAAAGAGGCTTGTGAAGTTTTAATGAAGCGCTGAGGAGCCTTGAGACGGCCAGTTGGCCTTGTGAACTGCTCTCTCATGCAAACAGTCAGTGACTGTACAGCCTTGCAGGACATAAGACAAACATCTGTGGATGCCATTCGCACTCGGCAATCTGAAAATGTAAGCACACTCACGCCAGCTGTCGGGAGCTGTCCACCTCCTTCTTTATCTGCCCCGAAAGATAACGAGGAGGAGGTCCATTTTGTTACTTCTTTTGTATACAGAGTTGGAGTGACGTTCAACAAATACCCTCAGCTGGAGTCGTGCGTGTGGCATAATCACTTGTTTATTTGTGTTGTTGTCTGAACATTCACACATGTTCTCGGATGATCTCATCGGGGGTACTCCGAATATAGAGTCTAATTATGGCTACAGATTTTCACAGAGACTGAGGCAACATGGTGTTAGGCGTTCAAAGGTTTCGGGTGATCATTCTGGACCAAGACGGTTGCAGGTGGTAAAGCTCTTTTTGGTGTGTGACCTTATAACCTGTATTAAGTGACACTGGTGTGTGAGAGAGACACGGCTGCAGGGAACAGGTGCTTTGGTGCTCTTGGGTCACATTTTATGTTTGAGAGCATTTGACATGGCTGTTAGGAAGATGTGTAAGGATATCTTTTATCACACGGCCATACATTTAGATTGAATGTTATGAAAGATTTTAAAGTCAGTCCATTTTGTTACATACTGCAGGAATATCTGCATGAAGAAAATGTTTGTTGTATTAGCCATTGAAGGGGAACTGCACGTTTTTGGAATTCTTAATTATATTAAAAACTTTTAACAAAGTTTTATAAAAAAAAAAAAACACAAAACACATTCAAAATAATTTCCTTTGGAGATGAAACATTATTGTAGATAAAAACATTATTTTAATAATTAGCCACACTGTTGTAACTCGTGCTGAATGTGGCATGGCATTGTCTTGTCAAGCAGGGGCGTCCATGAAAAAGACGGCGCTTAGATGGCAGCATATGTTGTTCCAAAACCTGCATGTACCTTTCAGCAATAATGGTGCCTTCACAGATGTGTAAGTTACCCATGCCTTGGGCACTAATGCACCCCCATACCATAACAGATGCTGGCTTTTGAACTTTGTGTCGATAAAAGTCTGGATGGTTCGCTTCCCCTTTGGTCCGGATGACACGATGTTGAATATTTCCAAAAATAATTTGAAATGTGGACTCGTCAGACCAAAGAACACTTTTCCACTTTGCATCAGTCCATCTTAGATGATCTCGGGCCCAGAGAAGCCGGCGGCATTTCTGGATTTTGTTGATAAGTGGCTTTTGCTTTGCATAGTAGTGCTTTAACTTGCACTTACAGATGTAGCAATGAACTGTATTTAGTGACAGTGGTTTTCTGAAGTGTTCCTGAGCCCATGTGGTGATATACTTTAGAGATTGATGTCGGTTTTTTATACAGTGCCGTCTGAGGGTTCGAAGGTCACGGTCATTCAATGTTGGTTTCCGGCCATGCCGCTTACGTGGAGTGATTTTTCCAGATTCTCTGAACCTTTTGATGATATTATGGAGCGTAGATGTTGAAATCCCTAAATTTCTTGCAATTGCACTTTGAGAAACGTTGTTCTTAAACTGTTTGACTATTTGCTCACGCAGTTGTGGAAAAAGGGGTGTCCCTCGCCCCATCCTTTCTTGCGAAAGACTGAGCATTTTTTGGGAAGCTGTTTTTATACCCAATCATGGCACCCACCTGTTCCAAATTAGCCTGCGCACCTGTGGGATGTTCCAAATAAGTGTTTGATGAGCATTCCTCATCTTTATCAGTATTTATTGCCATCTTTCCCTGCTTATTTGTCTTATGTTGCTGGCATCAAATTTCAAAGTTAATGATTATTTGCAAAAAATAAAAATGTTTATCAGTTTAAACATCAAATATGTTGTCTTTGTAGCATATTCAACTGAATATGAGTTGAAAAGGATTTGCAAATCATTGTATTCCGTTTATATTTACATCTAACACAATTTCCCAACTCATATGGAAACGGGGTTTGTACATCAAACATAATTTCGTATCATTTCTCTTTACAGCATGTCCGAAAAGGAGTAGGAAGAAGCAAAGCTTATTTAATAATACCCCTTTCCAATTTCAGAGAGTTTACAAATACATATGTTCATTTACTGTCTTCCTTTTGTAACACAATTACATCAGTGAATGATTAATACAGCAGTTCTTGCAATATATAATTAAGTCTGTCATGTTAAACATACTGAAATGAAGAATATCCTGTTTTCAATAAGGTTGAAGGTATTTCTCAGAATTAATTAATTCCACATTCTGATATGCAAAAGGTCTTAAATGTTGTACGTGCATACAAATGTTTTAATTTAGTTTTTCCTCTAAGGATATATTTTGCCTATCATTCATAATCTTTATAAGAGACAAGAAGACAAACGTTTTTGTTTTTTTTCTCCGTTTTCTGACATGTAACATTTGTCTCGTTCTTGGTGATTAGCAATGCAGCTAATTGGAGCAATCAATTCTACCTCTTAATCACTTTAAAAATGTATTCAAAAACCGTCAACAATACTTCATTTACGTTCCTTAACCTGTATAATAACCAGGCTATAGTGACATTGTTATTGTAAGAGCGAACATTAAGGAACTCTTTTTCTAGGGTACTAACAGATCGGCGCGCTACAGTATTACCCGTTAACGCTAACGAGATAGCTTCTACGTCAGGACAAAACAAGTCTTTAACCAATAGAATAATATCAATTCTTTAAACTTTAATATACATGTTATAGTTTATTTCCAGAGAAGTACAATTTTACAATTTTATAAAACACTTTATTTTGAAAAAAAAAATGATAACATAACGATAACATACATTTGGAATATTGTGTGCACCTAAATATAATTGTACCCATCTAATTTGAATTAATAATTATTGTGTACATATATTGGCAGCACAAGACTAGAAGAGAAGTCATTGATTACAGTCTTTGTCCTTCTCCTTCTTCTGCCTTTCGAGGCCCATCACTGGTGGTGGATTTCTCCTCTGTGCGGCAGATTTTTTCTTTTTTAATGACCCGGTTGATTGTCTTTGACTTTGGGGCTGCGTTGTGTGCATTTTGTTGTTTCTTCGCCATCATGAGGTTGAGTCCATAACGCGCTAAATGGATGACTGAATGATTGTTTTAGTGCTTTTGGTTTAATGTGAACAATTTTATGGGTCCACCTTGACCATCAATTCAATTGGTCTGATGCGATAGATTTACTACAGGCATGTGAAACATATGAGCCCCAAAAAATCTCTGAATTAACCACAGCATTAATAAGTAGGTTTTTACGGACCGTAAATTGTGGTTATCACTCTAGTATTGATGATGGACTGATCTTACTCTTGGTACCAACTTACTTACTTACTTAGGCCCATCGCTCCCAATGGAGCATAGGCCATCAATGACTCCTCTCCATGCAGCACGGTTTTGGGCTGTCCTTTCCGCCTCTCCCCAGCTGGTTCCCAACCTCTTCAGCTCCGCCTCAGAGTCCCGCCTCCAGGTGTTTTTAGGCCGTCCCCTCTTCCTCTTTCCCTGTGGGTTCCACGTCAAGGCTTGCCGTGTGATGGTAGTTGCTGGTTTCCTAAGGGTGTGCCCAACCCAACCCCACTTTCTCCTTAGTATTTGTTTCTCCACTGGCTCCTGATTCCCTTTCCTCCAGAGTTCCTCGTTGCTGATTTTGTTTGGCCACCAAATCCTGAAAATCCTCTTCAGACAACTGTTAATAAACGTTTGTAACCTTTGTACGGTCTTCTTTGTCATCCTCCACGTTTCAGAGCCGTAGAGAAGGACGGATTTTATGTTTGAATTGAAGATCCGGACTTTGGTTGTCATAGATATCTCCTTGGAGGACCAGATGCTCTTCAGGATGATGAAGGCTGCTCTTGCTTTTCCAATTCTTGCTGTTACATCTTTGTCGGTGCCACCCTGTTTATCCACGATGCTGCCCAAGTAGGTGAAGGAGTCTATTTCCTGGATAATTTCCTCTTCTATTACTATTGGATTGTTGGTCAAGTTATTAAACTTCATTATGTTGGTCTTCTTCCTGTTTATCCTTAGCCCTACGCCTAGAGATGTCTTGACCAATTCGGTGGTCTTTTCCTGCATCTGCCTGTGGTTGTGCGAGAGGAGCGCCAGGTCGTCTGCGAAGTCTAAGTCATCCAGTTGCGTCCACAGGGTCCACTGAATACCGTTTTTCTTTCCTGATGTTGTGTTCTTCATGATCCAGTCAATAACTAATAGGAACATGAAGGGTGATAGGAGGCATCCCTGCCGAACTCCGGTCCTGACCTCAAAACTATCAGACACTTGGCCTGCATGTAGCACCTTGCATGTCATTCCTTGGTAGGTTTTCTGAATCAGGCTGATGATTTTCTCTGGAATCCCGTAGTGCCGCAGTAGTTTCCACAGTGTCTCCCTGTCCACACTGTCGAAGGCTTTTTCATAGTCTACGAAATTTACATATAGGGAAGAGTTCCATTCAATAGATTGTTCCACAATGATGCGGAGAGTGCAGATCTGGTCTGTGCAGGATCTGTTGCTTCGGAATCCGGCTTGCTGGTCTCTCAGGAAAGGGTCCACAGCTTTGCTCATCCTGTCCAGTAGTATGCGGTTGAGAATTTTTCCTGGGACTGAAAGCAGGGTTATTCCTCTGTAGTTGTTGCAGCTGGTGAGATCACCCTTTTTTGGGATCTTGATGAGGGTTTCCTCTCTCCAGTCTTCTGGGATTGTCTCTTCCTCCCAGATCTTTGAAAAAAGGCTGTGCAGCATATTGACAGCAGTCCTTAGGTCAGCTTTGATAGCTTCTGCTGGTATTCCATCTGGTCCTGCAGCTTTCCCATCCTTCATGGAAGTGATCGCTTTCATGATCTCTGCTTTGCTGGGCTTACATGAGCTAATTGGTAGTACTGCCTCCGCTGGTGGAATATCTGGTGGGTCTGCTGGGATAGGTTGGTTCAGTATCTCACTGAAGTGTTCTGCCCAACGTCTTCGCTGATCTTCATTTGTTGTGAGTGGTTTTCCATCCTTGTCCTTCACTGGCTTGTCAGTCTGTTGGAATTTGCCTGCTAACTTTTTAGTTATCATATAGAGGTCTCTCAGGTTGCCTTGACCAGCTGCCATTTCCGCTTGTTTGGCCAGATTGTCTATATGATCTCGTTTGTCCTTTCTGATGCTTCTCTTCACCTCTTTATTGGCTTTTGTGTAGTTCTTCTGTGCCCTTGCTTTCGCCAGTCTTGTGGTACTCGTGTTCAATTGATCTTTCTTCTCCTTCCTTTCTTTCAGCTTCTGATGTGTCTCCATGGATAGCCATTCTTTGTGTTTTGTCTCCTTTTTCCCCAGCACTTCTTCACATGTGTCCTTCCACAACTTCTTTGTGTGTTGCCATCTTGTCTCCATGTCAGTGTCAATGTCTTCTTCCAGTATCTGTAGCTGATGGTATCTGTTCGAAAGGTTGATCTGGAATTTTGTCTGCACTTCTTTATTCTTGAGAAGCCCCACGTTGTATCGCATTCTTCCGCTGGTGGTTGTGGAGTGCTTCTTCAGTCGTAGCTTTGCACTCATTATCAAGAGGTGATGATCTGATGCTACATCCGCACCTCTTTTTACCCGCACATCTTGGCATGATCTTCGGAACTTTCTACAGATGCAGATATGATCTATTTGGTTCTCTGTGATGTGATCTGGGGATCTCCAGGTGGCTTTGTGGATCCTTTTGTGGGGGAAGATGCTGCCTCCGATTACCATTTGGTTGAGTGAGCACAGGTCTGCTAAACGCTCTCCGTTTTCATTCATCTGCCCCAATCCCTGTGCTCCCATGATGTCTTCATAGCCCGTGTTGTCGGCTCCAATCTTGGCATTGAAGTCGCCCATGAGAATGGTGATATCCTTTGCTTTCTGTCTGGCTAGCACATACTGTAGTTGATCGTAGAATTCGTCTTTCCTCTCCTCTTCAGCATCGTTTGTTGGGGCATAACATTGGATGATGCTCAAATTGATGTTGTTCTTCTTGGTGGCAAATGTGGCGGTGATAATTTGTGGGTTTACTGGTTCCCATCCAATGAGAGAACGCTGTGCCTGTGGGGCCAGCATCAGGGCCACCCCTTCCGTGTGCGGTGCGCCATCTTCGGTGTGGCCAGAATATAACACCATCTCTCCTGATGTTAGTCGCAGCTGTCCTGCCTGTAGCCACCTTGTCTCACATAGCCCCAGGAGAGAGATGTTGTAATTTCTCATCTCCTGTGCGACCTGTGCTGTCTTCCCTGTTTCATACATAGTCCTGACGTTCCATGTGGCGATGTTGGTGTGCTTCCTGGGAGTTAGAAGGGGGATCAGCCTTGCAGCTTCCTCTCGGCTTTCACTGCTCTGCGTCATTGACCTCCTATGTGGAAGCCCTTCCTTTCCCAAGTCGTGTTGCTTTTGAGTCGTAATTGATGCTTCTGTAACATATATATTTTTGACGGGTAGGGTTGTTGGCCCTACGCCAACCCATTTAACCTCTGGGCGAGGTGGTCCAATTCGTCTCACCTCTACCCTTTGACCTGTCCAGCATGGGAGTCCCTTCTAGGTGCATGCGCACCCGCTGGCATAGCTCTCCGGGTCACGGAGGCACTCAAGCCACCACCCCACGACAAGGGATGGACCGTGTGATGGTCCAACACTATCGATTTATTGTCACATTGTTTCTTATGTCTGCATAGCACTTTGGCAAATTTGTTTTTAATTGTGCCATTTAAAGGAGTAAACTAAACTGAACTGAACTTTACGGATCGATCTGTCTTAGGTCGTGTATGCCCATACTTGCCAACCTTGAGACCTCCGATTTCGGGAGGTGGGGAGGAGGCGTGGTTTGGGGGGGTGGTTAAGAGGGGACGAGTATAATTAACCAACTCGAGTATTTCATATATAAATATATATATATATATATATATATATATATATATATATATATATATATATATATATATATATATGTATATGTATATATATATATATATATATATATATATATATATATATATACATATATATATATGAAATACTTGACTTTCAATGAATTCTATCTACATATATTTATTTTATTTTATATATAAATAAAATAAATGGTTGAATTTTAGACGGCACCTATCAAATACACAGTAATAAAAACACAGTTGTTCTACTAACTGTACTGTGCTTGCTGTTTATTAAAGACAACAACAACAACACTTACCTTTCACTATTTGAGTAACCTTTGTTCTGCCATTTGCGTACTCGGAAGAGTCACTTGCCGCCAGAAGCACAACACCACGTAAATCGTTGGCCAATAAAAAAGCAACTCCATAACGCTACAGCCAACATTCACCAGGAGATTGCAACAGACAACATAGAATCACTCTATTACAGACGGCGTCACCATGGCTGTAACTTCCTCGTTCTTCTGCTTCGTCTCCTTGTGTGTGCAGTTTTTTATAAAAAATCTGTAGTTGTTGTAACGTGATTGGTCAGGCAAGCTGTTTATATAACAGGAAAGCAGAAGTGAAAACAGGTTGTCCCCACTCATGTCCGCATGGAGCTGGAGGGGGCGTGAATTTCGGGAGATTTCCGGGAGAAAATTTATTCCGGGAGGTTTTCGGGAGAGGCGCTGAACTTCGGGAGTCTCCCGGAAAATCCGGGAGGGTTGGCAAGTATGTGTATGTCTGGTAGTGGTCATTTAACAGCCACAGAGCAGCCCAACTGTTATGTTATCCTCTGTCTAACTTTTATTAATCTACTTGTTAATTTCCTGTTAATAGCTGCTTACTTTAAACTTCAACCCACGCTTCTTAAAATGTACTAGTCACATATTTCTTGTGTTGTTTCAAGCCAGTTCATGTGCTAGCTGAGCTATTAGCTTGCCTGCTGCTGTTTGCTCTTCTTTTGTTTGTAACTTGTTTAGCCAGTCCTACAGTCCTGTAGTGGTAACACGACTTGAGAACTGTAGTTTATTTGTCGCAATGGAGGATTACTGACATAGAGAAGCGACTCCGCACGGGATATGGAATTACAGTTAGCTGCTCAGTTGCCTCTGTGGTATAGCTAATTCTGATTAGCGGACTGAGCATCAAAAATGACTGAGCATCAAAAATAGGTATCAAAGTTTCGGGAGAATTGTAATGTAAAAGCCAGTTACCATTGATGAACTCTGCCCTATGTCCACCACTACGGATGGGGCCTGATCGATGATAGCATATGATATGTTATGGAGTTCGTTGTGTTCCCACTGCGGGCTTGAAGTTATTTGTTGTCACAGGAAACACACGCCAGCCTCCTGACAGTGTCGCCTAGCGAAATTTACAGCCTAGCAACAAATGGGTTCGGAGGGGGAATTCAGATCTACACATGGGATCAGGAAGTGAAGCTGAAATGGGATATAAACAAATTAGTTAGGGTGAACAATTGGAAGGAAAAGGAAAAGGCAAGTGCGGCTGGAGGGGTAATACATTTGTTGACACTGCATTTGTAAGAAGTAGAATGAAAAACCATTTCAATAATATACAACTTGAAATTTAACCTTCTAAAACAGGGGTGTCCAAACTTTTGGATTCGAAGGGTCGCATTGGGCAAAAAAAAATTGGCCAAGGGCCAAAAGCATGGGGAAAAAAAAATAAAAAAATAAAAAAAAATATATATATATATATATATATATATATATATATATACATATATATATATATATATATATATATATATATATATATATATATATATATATATATATATATATATATATATATATACACATATGTCTTGATTGGATTATCCAGAGAATAGTGCTCGATACCGTGGTAGAGCGCAATATGTATGTGTGGGAAAAATCACAAGACTACTTCATCTCTACAGAACTGTTTCATGAGGGGTTCCCTCAATCATCCGGAGATTTATTTTATTTTTTAATTTTTTTTTGAGGGGTTCCCTCAATCATCTCCTGATGATTGAGGGAACATGAAACAGTTCTGTAGAGATGAAGTAGTCTTGTGATTTTTCCCACATATATATATATATATATATATATATATATATATATATATATATATATATATATATATATATATATATATATATATATATATATATATATGTATATATATACATATATATGTAGTATATGCAGACACAATGTATATACACTATATATATTTATACAGACCTGAAGTACGTGTACTTATGTATATGAAGTATGTGTACTTATGTATGAGGTACGTGTAATGTGTCATATAATTAAAAAGCATGTAAATAAATTTTATATCGAAATCACTTCACTAACTTCCGTTGATTTTTCAATATTATTTACAAACTTTGTGTATGTGTGTATTAGAGCTGTCAAAATTAACAAGTTAACTCAAAGTTAACAAGTTAACTCATGTGATTAATCCCAGAAAATGATGGATTTAATCATGTACAGACAGATTAATCATCGATGAAAGATGGCACCTGTTGGCCATAAGACATAACTGCAGTTTTTGTCCATATAGATAAAAATGCTGTTCATGAATGAGATCTAGGGTTGCCAATTATTGCCAATATTGTTGCCAAATTTGAAATCATGATTACTGATTGTTAGGTAATGCAGTGTTGGGGTGTGAACGTGATACCATCATGTAATTTGTAATGTCTAATAAAAAGGTTATGGATAAACGTTATCCATGTACCGAAAGACAAATATTAGTTTTTTTTTATTCTTTAGTTATATCAACTTGTCAGCTTTTTCTCATTCCATGATGCCTTCATCTCTATTTTTACATTTTGATAGATGGAGTTTTTATTTATTTATTTAATTATTATTTTTTAAGTTATGTATATTGATATTTACATGTACATGCTGTATTGGGGCATATCCATTAAGAGTTTGAGCAAAAATATGTCATATAGGAATTAAGTATATACAAATAAAAATTAACAAAATGCTGTGTCACATGAATGGTTTTTGAAGTAATACCTACCCAAGTAATGTATAAAAAACATGTCGTTTACTTTTTGATGTCAAAATAAAACACAAAGCAGTTTGGCTAATGAAGATGAAGTCTAACAAACAAGCTTTGTTCTTCTCTAACGCATCCTTGTAGCTCACTACAACAGTTTGGCCAACAAAAATAAATAAGTGTGATGCCTCGCACATTGAATACACAATCTTCACAATCTTCGTTCAGTTCAATCAGATGATAAAACAGTTTAGGCAGTATTGTTGTTATTTGAACACTGATACAGTTTGGATTAAATAATGAATCAGTGAACATCCCTGTCAATAAACTAAAGACTTTATAAAGGAGTTGTAACAACGATCTCCACACATCGCCTGCTGCATGTTTCCTCACCGCATTAACTCTCAGTCACAGCAGCTGAAGGACGCTGTATTGAGAAAATAAAAGCAATATCAAAAAGTTTTTCTCCTTCGCTATATACTTTTAGTGTGGGGACAACGTTAAACCATGCATTTGGCTCTGTTTACTCCGAGGGGAAATCTCCCAAGCAAGGACTGTGTAGTTACTTCGCCATGATTATTAAACATGCGCCTGGCATTGTGTTGCCAAAAATGCATTAATAAATGACGGGTTTCCGGTAATTTAAAAATTATACAGTATTACTATCCGTCTGGAATTTTATCGCAAATTATCATTATACCGTTTACCGTATTATTCCCAGTCTAATAAGAAGTAAAAAGTCAAGGGCGGTCACGGCATGTTCTTGCCGCCGTTGTTGGTCAATTTTTTAGGGCATTACGGAAGATGACGAGAACTGCCGTGGTTAAAACTCAAGCCCTGGGCGCAACAACACTCTTTTATAACAAAATAACACTTCAGTTTGCATTGATTAAAGCAAGCTATAACAGACTGAAGAACACATAACTTCAATTACTTCCACTTAAATCCCCCCCACCACATCAGACCGTGACGACAATGCAATAGGAAGTATAAACGATAAAACATTGAATATTAAGAGTATGTGAAAGTTTGACTACTACCGTGTTTACTATTCTGACAACTTCCTTAAAGTTTTGTAATCAATCATAAATATTCGAGCAGCTTAAATGCGCCAACATGGGGACGTGTGGCGAGAGTGTTTTGCATATATTACTCATCATGTATTCTAATGGATTTATATATGTGTAATTTTGAATTATATATACATGTTTTATAATATCCACTATGTTCAATGAGCAGGATGTGTGTCATGTACGACTGTGTTTTGACTTTATTTGTTGGTTGTAGTTAATTTACACCATGAGAGGGGTAAGTTGTTTGGATTGGATCATATATATTGATTCGGTGCTGGAAATATATGAAACAAACCTGTGGTTGCTAACTGGTGAGTCCATTGGCTTTCAGACCTACAGATCTGCAAAAATTTCAGATTTCAAAGTGATCTGCTGTGGAATCCATCCATCCATCCATCCATTTTCTACCGCTTATTCCCTTTGAGGTTGCGGGGGGCGCTGGTTCCTATCTCAGCTACAATCGGGCGGAAGGCATTGTACACCCTGGACAAGTCCTCACCTCATCACAGGGCTGCTGTGGAATCAAGTTGGGTTATACTATATTCACCGTGAGCCAATCTTCTTTTTAAACTTGTGACGTCTTGCAGGCCGCAATAAAGACTTCGGCGGGCAAGACTGGAAACTTCAGCGCGCCTCATTTGGCCTCACAGACGGCCTCGTTGTCACTCAATGGACTTAATTCAAATTTCTGGTGAAATTCAACAATCTGTGCTTCATGATAATTTTCTTCCTGCTGTCTCACAGTAGTCAGTCATGCAGATGGAATTGAATCTGTCTTGACTTTGATGTTTCATAATAAAAATAGTGTCTGCTATTTTGGGATCAGTCTTAGGCCACACTAGTGATGCCAATACTTTGTGCAATTACACCTAGGTCCTGATTTACTAAGTTCCAAATAACAATTGGGTAACACGGTGAAACGGGTTTGTGCTGGTGCCTCACAATTAGAATAGGTCCTTTGTTCGATCCCCATGTTCGGGGTCTTTCTGTGTAGAGTTTGCATGTTCTACCCGTGAATGCGTGGGTTCCCTCCAGGTACTCCGGGTTCCTCCCACCTCCAAAGACATGCACCTGGGGATAGGTTGATTGGCAACACAAATCGCCCACTTGAAAATTCCTTCTTCTCTTCTACAACTCTCTCGTTGTCATTAGGGAGGTCTGTTGTGGTTTCCCTTTCTGGTTTTGATGACCTGCCCTATGTGGCCTTTGATCTGCCTAATCTCAACCAATCGTGACTCATCATAGTAAACAACCAACCAATCATGGATGTTCTTATACATGCAAGCACGTCTTGGAAGGAGGTAGTGGAGGGGTTTAGTAGCCCGTGGAGAGGAGCGGGGGAGAACAAGAAACATAACAATTAAGTGCCGTTTGGTCATTTTAACTTGAAATAAATACTATCGATATTACGATATTTTCTTAATTCATATCTTGTTGAAAAATGTATCGATATATCTTACAAACACGATATATCGCCCAGCCCTAGTTGGATGGACGGCAAATAACAAGTGCTAAATAGTATGTGTAAACTGCAAACTAAAACATTATGTGTACTATAGGTACCCCAGAACAGTGTTAAATTATTACATTTGCATTTCATCCTCCCAATTATTGTGGGCGTTCTGACAATCAGCATATATTCTGCATATTTGTAAAGACAGACACGCTAAATAGATTGTGCTTTCTATTTTATTCTTGTAAGTGCGACAGTCCTCTGGCAGTTTTGCGTGTGCTATCAAGTTTGCATTTCCATGCAAACCTTCGGTAGACCAGACTCATAATATGTTTGAGTTGAGTTGAGTTTGCGTTTATTTCGAACATGCATGCATACAACATGATACATCACAATTTCCAGTTTCTCTTTTCGACATGTTCGAAAAGAAGTAGGGAGAAGCAGAGTTATTTAATCCTACCCCTTTTCTTTTACATATTTCTCCTCTTTGTTTGGTCATTTTTTTAAAAGTAGAGTATCTCAAATTATATTGTAAATAATAATTCAGGATTTATTGACATTTTATGTAAAATAAACATTTTCAATGTTTGTTTTTTTCCCCGCCACACAAGTGAGCAGGTAATAAAACAAGCTATGGCTATTACTCTCCATTCAGAGATGTCTTGAAGTGACCTCTGTTCTTGAAAAACTTCTGTCTGTTTGGACTCTACTTCTCCTTTTTTAATTGCCTATTGTTCACAATCCTTGTGAGAAATAAGAACACATATGTTTTTTTTCTTTAAATTCAAATTTGTGATAATCGGCTCGTTCTAGGTGGCTAGCAATGCAGCTAATGGGAGCAATCTATTCTGCCTCTAAATCACTCTAAAAATGCGTACATAAAATGCCCAAAAATACTTCAATTACGTTCCGTAACCTGTATGACAATTCGGAATGTATATTGTTAAGATTTTATCGATTGGATACCCATATCAATATACCATATCAATACCGGTATTCATCATTATTCTTATCAGTACTGTATGTAATTTGTGGAAATAAAGATGGAATTTTAATTCGCATTTATATTACCCCAAGAGGTTAAACACATCCAACATGATGTATTGTAACATGTCAGAGCATGAAATCAACACCCGCTTTTTGAGGTTTAAAGAAGTCAGCTACAAACCCTGTTTCCATATTAGTTGGGAAATTGTTTTAGATGTAAATATAAATGAAATACAATGATTTGCAAATCATTTTCATCCCATATTCAGTGGAATGCACTACAAAGACAAGATATTTGATGTTCAAACTCATAAACTTTATTTTTTTTTGCAAATAATAATTAACTTTGAATTTCATGGCTGCAACACGTGCCAAAGTAGTTGGGAAAGGGCATGTTCACCACTGTGTTACATCACCTTTTCTATTAACTACACTCAATAAACGTTTGGGAACTGAGGAAACTAATTGTTGAAGCTTTGAAAGCGGAATTCTTTACCATTCTTGCTTGATGTACAACTTAAGTTGTTCAACAGTTGTTCTTGTTGTCGTATCTTACGCTTCATAATGCAGCACACATTTTCGATAGGAGACATGTCTGGACTGCAGGCGGGCCAGGAAAGTACCCACACTCTTTTACTACGAAGCCACGCTGTTGTAACACGTGTCTTGGCATTGTTTTGCTGAAATAAGCAGGGGGTCCATGATAACGTTGCTTTGATGAAAACATATGTTGCTCCAAAACCTGTTTGGACCTTCAGAGATGTGTAAACTACCCATGCCTTGGTCACTAATACACCCCCATACCATTACAGATGCTGGCTTTTGAACTTTGCGTCTATAACAATCCGGATGGTTATTTTCCTCTTTGTTCCAGAGGACACCACGTCCACAGTTTCCAAATACTGCGTTGCATCCCAAGAACACCATACCTACTGTGAAGCATGGGAGTGCAAACATCATACTTTGGGGCTGTTTTTCTGCCAAGGGGACAGGACGATTGATCTGTGTTAAGGAAAGAATGAATGGGGCCATGTATCGTGAGATTTTCAGCCAAAACCTCCTTCCATCAGTGAGAGCTTTGAATGGTTGACCTAATACTTATTTTCCACCATAATTTACAAATAAATTATTTAAAATTCCTAAAATGTGAATTCATGGATTTTTTTTTCACATTCTGTCTCTCACAGTTGAAGTGTACCTACGATGAAAATTACAGACCTCTGTCATCATTTTAAGTGTGAGAACTTGCACAATCGGTGGCTGACTAAATACTTTTTTGCCCCACTGTATAGAGTAGTGAAAGAACACATTGGAACAGGGCCAGCTGCAAAATTTGCAAAAAAGCACTTGTGGATTGTTGTACTGCAGTGGTGAATCTATAGATCATCTACGTGCAATTAGTACTTTTTACATGCTATAAATCCGTTTATTATTTTGTAATCCTGCAGTATATTTCAAAGAATGTCAACCTGCAGATCAAGCAGTTGAGCTCGTTCAGATCAAATCAAGGAATTCCAGTCAAGTTGTTTCCTCACTTCCTGTTGCCACAGAAAAGAATGCCATTGAGGGCAAGGAGTGAATGAAGAATGCGAGTGTCACGCTGCTGCTGTTAAGTTGTTGTTGCAGTTTTTTTCTTCTCGCACTAAAAAGCTTTTAAGTCATAGCGAAACAATGGAAATACATTGGTGCTCGGGTGGCTTTACGTCAAAGCCTTGATAGCCAGGATGCAGTTCACAATTTGTGGTTCGCAAACGATCACTTTTTGACCCTGGAGTGACTGTGGGTTGCGTCAGCCGAGGCCTCATGGTATGCTGGCCAAATACTTATTGTTTGACGGTGGGGACAACTCCCATCATCCTGTGCTGAGCCATATCCATCCATCCATCCATTTTCTACCGCTTATTCCCTTTTGGGGTCGCGGGGGGTGCTGGCGCCTATCTCAGCTACAATCGTCATTATTCAAATTAACTCAACTGGACACTTCATTAGGCACATCTGCACAGCAATTAAATAGGCTGCTTTTAGAAGGTGTTTAAACAAAACAAAAATAACTGATTTGCATAATAAGTGTACATTTGGCAATTAGAAAAAAGAAAAATTAGACAATAATATCATTAATTTACAATGAGAAATTTATTTTCCCCCCAGCCTCCAAGCATCTTCGATTTAACAGCATCTTCCATGACCCAGGAAGTACTCTATAATTAAATATAAATCAACTCAAATTAACGACGTGATGAAGAAACTTTTTCTACTTTTGTTTGCGGAATTAATTAGTTTGTCAGTTGGGCAGTTCAGTTTCACTTTTTGTTTGTGAAAATAATTAAATTCTTATTTTTTTCCTTTCTGTGAATTAAAGCATGGTGCATGCAGAGTTTAGGCGTATGATTTATGGAGATAAATGAGAGCCAAAAGTTTTGTACATGAAAAAAGAAACTTTGAAACTGTAAAATCAAGTTTTGATGTTGAATTTAGAAAAATACATCAGTGAAATAAAAAAAAACAACAATAATAATATTAATAATAGTAATGGTGATATAAATAATAATTATAATATATTTTTTAGGTTCAATACAAGTATTTATTATTATTTGTATTCATTAAAATTTTCCACTTTTAAATGCAATATTTTGATATTTAAGATCCTGTTTTCTTTCATATTTGAATCTTTTTCTTTCAGATTCAGACTTTTGGCGCGAATTGTGCATGGGTGGTGTGTTTTCAATCGAGAGAGGTGTGGCATGATGACAGACAGTCAAGTATAAAGACAGCATAACGTATGGAGTTGAATTGCTTTCGCTCCTAGGTTCCCTGAAGGCACCGTGATTTCACCCCAAGTGAAATTCGAGGCCAAAAGTCAAAATCTGGGAGAAAATAAACAAACAAAAACAAAATTCTGAACTCAAAAGATCTCAAACTGAAAAAATATATAATGCTGAAAAAAGAATAGCTCAAATATCAAAATATATGAAAGTGAAAAACAAAAATGTGGAATTTTTTCCAAAGAATTATAGGATTGAATTAGGGCTGAACGATATATCAATATACGCGATATATCGCGGGTTTGTCTCTGTGCGATATAGAAAATGACTATATGGTAATATTTGAGTATACATTCTCACGCAGTTGCTTTTAGCTGCGGGGTCACCAACCTTTTTGAAACCAAGAGCTACTTCTTGAGTACTGATTAATGCGAAGGGCTACCAGTTTGATACACACTTAAATAAATTGCCAGAAATAGCCAATTTGCTCAATTTACCTTTAATAAATAAATATTTATATATATATATATATATATATGAAAAAAATGGGTATTTCTGTCTGTCATTCTGTTGTACATTTTTTTTTCCTTTTACGGAAGGTTTTTTGTAGAGAATAAATGATGAAAAAAACACTTAACTGAAAGGGTTAAAAGAGGAGAAAAGAGGAAAAAAATAAAAATAACATTTTGAAACATAGTTTATCTTCAATTTCGAACCTGTAAAATTCAAAATTCAACCAAAAAAAAGAAGAGAAAAAGTATCTAATTCGAATCTTTTTGAAAAAATTAAAAAAATGATTTATGGAACATCATTAGTTTTTTTCCTGATTAAGATTAATTTTAGAATTTTGATGACATGTTCTACATAGGTTAAAATCCAATCTGCATTTTGTTAGAATATATAAAAAATTGGACCAAGCTATATTTCTAACAAAGACAAATCATTATTTCTTCTAGATTTTCCAGAACAAAAATTTTAAAAGAAATTCTAAATACTTTGAAATAAGATTTAAATTTGATTCTAAAGATTTTATACATTTGCCAGAATATTTTTTTTGAATTTTTAATCATAATAAGTTTGAAGAAATATTTCACAAATATTCTTGTTTGAAAAAACAGAAGCTAAAATGAAGAATTAAATTAAAATGTATTTATTATTCTTTACAATAAAAAAAGGAAATACTTGTACATTGATTTAAATTGTCAGCAAAGAAGAGGAAGGAATTTAAAAGGTAAAAAGGTAGATGTGTTTAAAAATCCCAAAATAATTTTTAAGGTTGTATTTTTCTCTAAAATTGTCTTTCTGAAAGTTATAAGAAGCAAAGTAAAAAAAATAAATGAATTTATTTAAACAAGTGAAGACCAAGTCTTTAAAATATTTTCCTGGATTTTCAAATTTCAGCGGTCGCGGAGGCAAAAACTCGGACATGGGAAGAGTTTGGGGAAGCCATGGAAAACGACTTCCGGACGGCTTCGAAGAGATTCTGGACCGCCATCCGCCGCTTCAGGAAGGGGAAGCAGTGCACTATCAACACCGTGTATGGTGCGGATGGTGTTCTGATAACCTCAACTGCGGATGTTGTGGATAGGTGGAAGGAATACTTTGAAGACCTCCTCAATCCCACCAACACGTCTTCCTATGAGGAAGCAGTGCCTGGGGAATCTGTGGTGGGCTCTCCTATTTCTGGTGCTGAGGTTGCCGAGGTAGTTAAAACGCTCCTTGTTGGCAAGGCTCCAGGGGTTGATGAGATCCGCCCGGAGTTCCTTAAGGCTCTAGATGCTGTGGGGCTGTCTTGGTTGACAAGACTCTGCAGCATCGCGTGGACATCTGGATTGGCAGACCGGGGTGGTGGTCCCTCTCTTTAAGAAGGGGGACCGGAGGGTGTGTTCCAACTATCGTGGGATCACACTCCTCAGCCTTCCCGGTAAGGTTTATTCAGGTGTACTGGAGAGGAGGCTACGCCGGAGAGTCGAACCTCAGATTCAGGAGGAACAGTGTGGTTTTCGTCCTGGTCGTGGAACTGTGGATCAGCTCTATACTCTCGGCAGGGTTCTTGAGGGTTCCTGGGAGTCTGCCCAAACAGTCTACATGTGCTTTGTGGACTTGGAGAAGGCATTCGACCGTGTCCCTTGGGAAGATCTGAGGGAGTGCTCAGAGAGTATGGGGTATGGGACTGTCTTATTGTGGCGGTTCGCTCCCTGTACGATCAGTGTCAGACCTTGGTCCGCATTGCCGGCAGTAAGTCGAACACATTTCCAGTGAGGGTTGGACACCGCCAAGGCTGTCCTTTGTCACCGATTCTGTTCATAACTTTTATGGACAGAATTTCTAGGTGCAGTCAAGGTGTTGAGTGGTTCCGGTTTGGTGACTGCAGGATAAGGTTTCTGATTTTTGCAGATGATGCGGTCCTGATGGCTTCATCTGGCCGGGGTCTTCAGCTCTCACTGGATCGGTTCGCAACCGAGTGTGAAGCGACTGGAATGAGAATCAGCACCTCCAAGTCCGAGTCCATGGTTCTTGCCCGGAAAAGGGTGGAATGCCATCTCCGGGTTGGGGAGGAAACCCTGCCCCAAGTGGAGGAGTTCAAGTACCTAGGAGTCTTGTTCACGAGTGAGGGAAGAGTGGAACGTGAGATCGACAGGCGGATCAGTGCGGCGTCTTCAGTAATGCGGACGTTGTACCGATCCGCTGTGGTAAAGAAGGAGCTTAGCCGGAAGGCAAAGCTCTCAATTTACCGGTCAATCCACGTTACCATCCTGACCTATGGTCATGAGCTTTGGGTCATGACCGAAAGGATAAGATCATGGGTACAAGCGGCCGAAATGAGTTTCCTCTGCCGTGTGGCGGGGCTCTCCTTTAGAGATAGAGTGAGAAGCTCTGCCATCCGGGAGGAACTCAAAGTAAAGCCGCTGCTCCTCCACATCAAGAGGAGCCAGATGAGGTGGTTCGGGCATCTGGTCAGGATGCCACCCGAACGGCTCCCTAGGGAGGTGTTTAGGACACGTCCAACCGGTAGGAGGCCATGGGGAAAACCCAGGACACGTTGGGAACGCCTTGGGATTCCCTGGTAAGAGCTAGACGAAGTGGCTGGGGAGAGGGAAGTCTGGGCTTCCCTGCTTAGGCTGCTGGATAAGCGGAAGAAGATGGATGGATGTAATAAAAAAAAATCAAAAAATCAAACTGTTCTTATTTTAAGTACAGAACTTTTGGCCCTAAATCCACTCCATAGTAATCATGCTTCAACTGCCCCAAAATGTAAAGTCTGTGTTTTACAGTAGTAAACTGCCATAATTACAGAGAATAGAGTGCAATGTTCTGCGCGGCAGTCTAAGCCAGCTGCCCTCTTGCTGTAAAACACACACACACACACACACACTCATGCTCGGACACAAAATATATAATCTTTGATCTGCATCTAAATTCCCAACAGCTGCAAGTGTGTTTGTGCAAACGTGTGTTTGCCAGGTGGTCGGCAGCACTGGCAGGTGTTTGCTCTTGTGCTCGCGAATGCAGCTGGATTGTGCCACAGCTGTCTGTGTATATGCTCTGTGTGTGTGTGTGTGTGTGTGCGTGCATGTGTGTGGCCGCAAAGTAGCTACTATGAGGCCTATTTTTAGCATGTAACGTATGCTTCCAACTGACTAGATGCCATTTATTGTTATTACGTCTCTCTATATTTTTACTTTCTGGTTTTGCAGTTTATTGTGAGATTTGGTGCCTTGGCGTTGACTTCACGACTCATTGTGTGTTCTACCAATTGTTCCAGATAGTTGAAAAAAAAGTCTCAAGACTTTCAACCCCTGCAGTCAGGCCAACTGTACATGTCAGCTGGAGTACTAAATAACCTCATAGTGGACTATATATACTAAGCACCCTACAGTCAGCACACTGGCTCCAACCAACCAGACCGTGGTCATGTTTACTTACTTTCTGGGAGCCAATCAGAGACAAGATAATCATCTGTACTGGTCATCTGGAGATATCTTATTTTGACTCAATAAGTGATTTCCTTGGATTACGCTGTCTTTCCATTCACATCCCCTCTATCCATGACTCCCCTGTCCCCCTCATGCACACCAACCACCTGGTCTCTGACAGCTTGGTCCAATAAGGCTGCAGGACAGCTGGGCAGTATGACAGACAGAGTGCGTTTTGGACTACCTCCCCATGAAGTTAGATCTCAAAATGTAGTGTGCTGACCATGCACAGAACGTTCCTCCAGAAGGTATTATCTTTATCCATGTGATGTCAGATGATTTAAAAAGTGAGCTGTTTGGCCACAAAACCCTGCAATATGTTTGGAGGAGAGAAGGTGAGGCCTTTAATGCCAGGAACACCATTCTTAACGTCAAACACGGTGGTGGTAATATTATGCTCTGCGCCTGTTTTGTGGCGAATGGAACTGGTGCTTTACAGAGAGTTTATGGGACATTGAAAAAGAAGGATTACCTCCAAATTCTTCAGGACAACCTAAAATCATAAACCCGTAGGTTGGGTCTTGGGCGCAGTTGGGTGTTTCAACAGGACAATGACCCCAAACACACGTCAAAAGTGGTAAAGGAACGGCTAAATCAGGCTAGAATTAAGGTTTTGGAATGGCCTTCCCAAAGTCCTGACTTAAACGTGTGGACAATGCTGAATAAACCAGTCCATGTCAGAAAACCAACAAATTTAGCTGAACTGCACCAATTTTGTCAACAGGAGTGGTCAAAAATTCAACCAGAAACTTGCCAGAAGCTTGTGGATGGCTACCAGTTGCAGTGAAACTTGCCAAAGGACATGTTACCAAATATTAACATTGCTGTATGTATACTTTTGACCCAGCAGATTTTGGTCACATTTTCAGTAGACCCATAATAAATTCATAAAAGAAACAAACTTCAGGAATGTTTTTTTGTGACAAACAAGTATGTGTTCCAATCACTCTATCACAAAAAATAAGAGTTGTAAAAATTATTGGAAACTCAAAACAGCCATGACATTATGTTCTTTACAAGTGTATGTAAACTTTTGACCTTGACTGTACATTTGAGCCTGATAAATCCTGGTATTGTTTATTTTTTAATATATCAGTGCCACCAGGGAATAAAGTAATATCTACTGATAGAAAAACCTGCTGATATTTGATACTGGCTGGTAGGTAGTTGGTAGACACGATTTATGTGGGGCACATAACAATATTGAAATGAAATGAAAAAGACTTGTAAAAAGCCAAAAACAAGTTTGCCATGTCCAGTCCCGCTCAATTTGTTTTGAACTATGTTTGTTTAGTTGATTGGGCGAAATGTAAATGGAGTATTGTTGGTGCTTTTTGTATGGTTATTTATTGGGTTTTATGGTCGGAATACCATATGACGTCATGGTTCTCATTGGTGCCATTGTAAGCTGACTTTTGTTTAAGTTTATTTACATTTGATACATAAAACAACATATGTGTTCTTGTTTGATTGATTGATTGAAACTTTAATTAGTAGATTGCACAGTACAGTACATATTCCGTACAAATGACCATCAAATGGTAATACCCGAATAAGTTTTTCAACTCGTTTAAGTCGGGGTCCACGTTAATCAATTCTTGGTAAATGTCTCTCAAAAGGATTGTAAATTATAGGCAAATTTGAAAAAAAAAAGTCCAGTTCCCCTTTAAGTCATTAGAAATGTAAAAAAAAGACTTTGACACTCTTTACTTCCCGAAGGCATAATCAGAGAAACATTTGCTTGCTTACAGAAAGTTGCTTTTTTTTTGCCCAGTTCATGTTTGTTGTGCTGCCATTTATAGTAGTTAGTGTTCTCTCCAGTTGGATTCACGGTTGCCATAATCAACTATCAGCCACACATGGTGAACAAGCAGCAAAACTATTAAGTAAACTAGAGGGCCACAAAATATATGCAGACAGGCCACAAATGGAACCTGGGCAAGGACTGTCTTGTTAATGGGTGGACATGACCTTACGGCAGGGGTCGGCAACCCAGAATGTTGAGCGATCCATATTGGACCAAAAATACAAAAAACTAAATCTGTCTGGAGCCGCAAAATTTTTTAATCCTTATATAAGTTTTATAATGAAGGCAACACATAATATAGGTGTCTATATTAGCTAAAATAGCCTACAATCAAAATGAATAGGTGTCGCAGGCTGAAGCAAATCTTCGTTGACAGAAATGTTGAAATGTAATATTTATTCTACACTATTTTACAACATTAGAAACCATTCATAAATCAAAGGCTATTCAGAGGGTAAGATAACTCCTGGAAATTACTGGCTTTTAATGGCCAAATGTATAGATGTGGTTGTCCAAGTTAAAGGAAATGGCAGGCAGTCTTCTTTTAATAGATTTATTACAATATTAGGCAAGCTGGGCAATGTTTGCTGTGGTCTGGAACAACATTGCACACAAACAAGTGAACAATCTCAAATGCAGCCAATATCACATATGGATAAGGTGTCATGAGACATGCAAAAGTAAATTATTTACAAAGAGGATAAAAGTAAAGGATATTAATAGATCTCAAATATACCTACAAATGAGGCATAATGATACAATATCTACACACAGCTCACCTAAATATCATGTTAGCATTGATTAGCTTGCAGTCATGCACTGACCAAATATGCCTGATTAGCACTACAACAAGTCAATAACATCAACAAAGCACACCTTTGTGCATTCAAGCACAGTATAACACGTTTGGTGGACAAAATGAGACAAAGAAGGAGTGGACGATTTTACATGTACACAAACGGTTGCGTCACACTCCACACTATTGGGAGTTCAAGAACCACCGAAATTAGTAGGACAAAACGATGTTCATCAAACACTCTCATCAGTGAAGCATACACACAAACATATTAAACAGTGGGCTTTCAAACAACTTGGAAGGTTTGTTTCATGTTTGTCCTCAAACAAAAAACATACCAAAACAAGAAAATATATTTTTCCATTTTCTATCTATTTTTAAAAATGCTCCAGAGAGCCACTAGGGCGGCACTAAAGAGTCGCATGCGGCTCGAGAGCCCCGGGTTGCTGACCCTCGCCTTAAGGGATCTAAAGAGGTCGGGTCTTAGGGACACCGTTGACATGTACTGTATGAGCAAACATGATGGGATGAGGAGGTGTTGAACAAAATCAATGTTTCCTGTTCCATTTGACATCAATTATAAAAGCTTAAGTTGTTTTGGAAGCACACACACACACACACACACACACACACACACACACACACACACACACACAGGCAGGAGACTTCATTATGGTTTTATGTGCCACTTCTCCACAGGGCGCAATAAAAATAACTTTTGGCTTATCATGTTTGCTGTCGGAGGGATTCTCCTCGCTAAATTCTTTCACTTTCGCCACCATCTCTGTTGTTGACCCCCCAGACCCCACCCACCCCATCCGTGCTTTTGGCCTCTTTTGCCTTTCCCCCTTTTTTTTCTCTCTGCCTTCCTCTTCATCTCTCCCTGTGGTATTAGTGGGGCCACATGTTGCTGGCCTCTCCCGGAGGTGTGAGCCCCATGGCAGGCCCTGGCTCCAGGCTGACGCGTAGTTTGGTGTGAGTTTGTCTGACTAAATGTGTGTGTGTGTGTGTGTGTGTGTGCGGCCGCTAACACAGTAACCTGATAGCGGTGTGGCTGAGCGGTACAGAGTGGAGGAGTGCTGTGATTTATCCCGCGGGCCCAGCAGATGGCTGCAACAGGAGTTTGTTTAAGTTTGCTTCAGAGCCGGGCAAGCGGCCAGGAGCATAGCGAGGGCCTGCCAGAAAAATGTTCACTGACTCTGGATGCCTAACCACACTACTCCCCCTTGTAGCCCCCCCGCCCAGTCAACACACACACATCCACACAAGCTATTGCAGACTTGCTGTCGCTATTCTCCCTTTACCCTTCTCTTATTTCTCTCTTTCCTCCCATCTGTTTCGCACACATGCTTACGCCGAAGCGCACACTCACACTCAGGTACACACTCGCACACACACACACACATACACACACGCACATAAGCGCACACGCACGCAAACACACTCACACGTACACACACACACACACACGCACACACACACACATGCACACACACACACACACACACACACACACACACACACACACACACACACACGGCTCTGTCGGCAGCATCCCCACTGCTGAAATGCTCTCACATCTCAAGAGGGGGTGTGGAAGACTGACGACGTGTCCATTTTAGTGTGGGCGCTTTAATGCAACACTTTGCAAAGAAGCTTGAAAACATAACGTCATGCAGAGAAGGACCCTGATAACCGTGCAAAGTGTGCATATATTTATATTGATGCTGAATTGTACCCCAGTTGCTTTGTAGTCACATTCTATGCAACTTGTTTTCCTTTTTTGTTGTGGACAATCAAACACAAGCCGATATTTTGATATATTTTGGTTTATCAATCAATCAATCAATCAATCAATCAATCAATCAATGTTTACTTATATAGCCCTAAATCACTAGTGTCTCAAAGGGCTGCACAAACAACTACGACATCCTCGGTAGGCCCACATAAGGGCAAGGAAAACTCACACCCAGTGGGACGTCGGTGACAATGATGACTATGAGAACCTTGGAGAGGACGAAAGCAATGGATGTCGAGCGGGTCTAACATGATACTGTGAAAGTTCAATCCATAATGGATCCAACACAGCCGCGAGAGTCCAGTCCAAAGCGGATCCAACACAGCAGCGAGAGTCCCGTCCACAGCGGCGCCAGCAGGAAACCATCCCAAGCGGAGGCGGATCAGCAGCGCAGAGATGTCCCAAGCCGATACATAGGCAAGCGGTCCATCCTGGGTACCGACTCTGGACAGCCAGTAGGTCATCCATGGCCATCGGACCGGACCCCCTCCACAAGGGAGAGTGGGACATAGGAGAAAAAGAAAAGAAACGGCAGATCAACTGGTCTAAAAAGGGAGTCTATTTAAAGGCTAGAGTATACAAATGAGTTTTAAGGTGAGACTTAAATGCTTCTACTGAGGTGGCATCTCGAACTGTTACCGGGAGGGCATTCCAGAGTACTGGAGCCCGAACGGAAAACGCTCTATAGCCCGCACTTTTTTGGGAATTCTTTGAACGCAGATTTTTTGTCGGGACATATGGTACAATACAATCGGCAAGATAAAATGGAACTAGACCGTGTAGTATTTTATATGTAAGTAGTAAAACCTTAAAGTCACATCTTAAGTGCACAGGAAGCCAGTGCAGGTGAGACAGTACAGACTAATGTGATCAAACTTTCTTGTTCTTGTCAAAAGTCTAGCAGCCGCATTTTGTACCAACTGTAATCTTTTAATGCTGGACATGGGGAGACCCGAAAATAATACGTTACAGTAATCGAGACGAGACGTAACAAACGCATGGATAATGATTTCAGTGTCGTTAGTGGACAGTATGTTTTTTTCCTCACATTTGTGAAGTCATAAAATCTAGACTAACCTTGCTGGGTTTTTTGTTCTTATCTTCCATTAAAATGTAATAATAAGTTTAACAATGTTTTTTTTGTGACAGAAAAAACATTTCGTTTTTTATGAATATGGTGTAATGCGAAGCTGAGTAGCAGGTGCATTTTACGCATCAGATTCGTAAGTGTAAAAAGAAGTTAACCACAAGGTGATTTTGATAACAAAATGGCCACACTCAACAGAAGTATTGAGACTACTAAAGTGCTACTTCTTTTAATATGAGTTATTTTACTTGATGTAACTTCCCGTGAATATTATTATCAAGAAAGTTTCGTCCCAGTACACAGTGTCCAACGAAATGAAACCACGCGTTAATCACAAAGATCATTATCACGTTGCTCTATTGTTGTTGTTGTTTTTGTTTTTAATGTTGTGTTTGCTGTTGTTGTTTTCGTCTCTCTGTCTAATCCCCCTCTTGTCCCCATAATTTCCCCCCTCTGTCTTTATTTTTTTTGATAAAGACACCTTCAAGGTACCCAAAGCGCTTTGACACTACTTCCACATTTACCCATTCACACACACATTCACACACTGATGGAGGGAGCTGCCCTGCAAGGCGCTAACCAGCACCCATCAGGAGCAAGGGTGAAGTGTCTTGCTCAAGGACACAACGGACGTGACGAAGTTGGTACTAGGTGGGGATTGAACCAGGGACCCTCGGGTTGCGCACGGCCATTCTTCCACTGCGCCACGCCGTCCCCAATAATAAAGTCAAATACAAATAAGACAACAAGAGAAGTATCTTACACTTTTCTTTTGTAAAGTAAATCTAAACAGCTGATATGGGCATCTACATCAACTATATGAAAAAAACAAACACAACAACAAAAAAGACCATTACCAAAGTTTATGTCAGACTTATTGCAAAAATAAATACTAATCAAATGTAATGCAAAATAAGGGATTTATAAATACTGATAAACAATAAATGTGCACACAATTGCCCGGAGCTAAAATGAAAAAATAAATACAGTACATTCTAACTAAAAAATAGATAAAATATATGTTTCTAAACTAAACAAACTGTTAATAAAATTGAAGTCATCCATCCATTTTTCTACAACTTGTCCCTCTTGGGATCGCGGGGGTGCTAGTGAAAATACAGCTTCACCACTTAAGTCATAATTTTTGCATCTATGACATAGCTCCAGATGTCTTCTGTTTGTATGATGCAGAGTTGTGTATAGAGTATGGCCAACCCAGTTTAAGCGATCTTCTCAATGATTGGTCAAAAGTTACCCATGTGACTACAGAGCGCCATGTTTGCTACCAACGTTTAGCTATGTGTATGCTGCGCTTCTTTGTTAGTTTTTCGAGTTGTAAAAAGCCACCGACTAGTGTCTCGTGCGAGGTAAACACACGACACAACGTCTGCAGTTTGTTCAAGACCGAACACACAGAAGCTAATACAAAAATAACAGATTAAATTAATACATTTAAGAGATGTTTTGGCAAAAAACATAATATCCTTGAATCTCAGTAAAACCAAAATGTTTCTATCCGGTAACAGTAGTAGTCAAAGTCAAACACAAATACAAGTAGACAAATTACACATTGAGAGAGTATAATAAACCAATTTATGGGTGTTAAATAAATGATCAAATTCACTGAAAATCGACAACATAAAGTGGCAAGAAATATGTCAATAATGAGTAAAGCAAAACACATTATGAGGGTCAAGCGGTAGAAAATTGCTGGATGGGTGGGACAAGCGGTAGAAAATGGATGACTCCATATGTTCTACTGCCTGGCAAAATGAGTGTAATGCTGTGGATAGGCTTTAGAATCCTCTGCAGTGGACATGTGTGTTTTGCACAACAAGGCTGTTTGTTCAGAAATGCGTAACAGACCAAAAATAGAGCGAAAACAAATGTCTACAGCAAACACTCTGGATTAAAACAATAATTTGTTCCAAACATGCAATATTTTTCTCAAGAATAACCGACTCTTTCAAAAAAAAACCAAAAAAACAAGGATTTTCCATTGTTCAAGCCAGGGCTGTAACCTGGGTCTGTGATGACTGGAAGGCATGGTAATGCCGGGGTTGTCCCTCTGTGGATGCGGTGACGTGAACACAACAAAGATAAGATCTTAAAATATTTATTTAACAAAAAGAGAGCTCTGAACAGAAATACTGGAGCTAATTAAAAGGCAAACCAAAAACGCTAGTATGAAAACTAGGAAATACAAACAGAAAACTAAACTTGGCATGAAAGCACAAAAATGTAAAAACAAAAACAATTAGCATGTGAGCTAAGAAAAGGCAGGTGGCTTAGCATATGAGCTAGCGAGAAAAAGTAGCAGTCGTCACTTGTTGCATGAGAGCAATTTAGGAACCCAGACCGAATGAACAGAGAAGACTGGCTTAAATAGGAGGGTGATAATTAGTAGCAGGTGTGCGAGCAAGACTAGCAGGTGGACTGATGAGTGACCATGGTGACAAAGCAAACAGGAAATGAGTAGTCGGAGAAATATACAAAATGGAAAAAAAAAAAGTGTAGATCTGAGCAGCAGATCGCAACAGGGTCCTTTGAATGGGAGTGCATGGGTGCTAGACATTGAGTTAAAAGCGCCAGATGTCAACTCAATGACCAGAGTAAGTTCTCAAGGTGTCAGGGAGTGAGGTTTACCAACATACACTGGCACAGCTGCAATGGCTGGCCTCCGTTACATAATCTTATTACATGTTTGCTACAGCAGGCTCGCAAGAGGCATCTTCAAGTTTGAAAACATTGGGTCGTGTTTTTGAATCGATCCAAATATTGTTAAAAGTAAAGGGCTCTGTCACGCCAAATTTCTTCGCCCTACAAAAACCTTCCCCCCAGAAGACATTTGGTGTGACAGCCCCTCTAGTGCCTGAAGGACCCCAATGAGGGCGTGATAATACCAAGTTATATGACTCTTAAGGGTTACAGCTGCAAAATTAGCAAAGCAAAAATAGCTTGAAAGGTTAGCGTGCTGGAATGCTAATATTTTTCCTCACCATTATTTTTCACCAATGACAATCAGCCAAATGTAATGCTTTTAAAACAGGCAGCTGTGTGGGCTGCTTTAAGGTCCTTCCACCCTCATTGGGTCCTTCAGGCATTAGAAGGGCTGTCACGCCAAATGTCTTTCGGGGGGAAGGTTTGTGTAGGGGGGAAGAAATTTGGCGTGACAGCTCCTCGAATTCTGAGAACTTTGGCAGTTATTTCATACTTCTGATTTGATTACTTCTGACTTCGAAGAAGGGCAAGGGTTTTGGTCGGATTTAAAAAAAAATTCAAAGCTCAAGCCAAATGTGATCTCAGAAATCAGGAGCACCCTCGTGGAGAAAAAGACAGAGTCAGAACTAGTGGAAAAACTGAGAAACAATAGCAGACCCGATGCTCAAAAATCAGGAAAAAAAAAGGTAAGCCGCTAGTATTCTAACGTGCGTCCTCTTCTACTGATGTTTTCCTCAAGATGCTTGAGGAAATGCTGAACGAGCATGAGGAAACACTGGCTATGGTGTCTATGGAAGAGGAGATGGAAGAGCATGAAAGTCCAGAAATGGCGATTCTTTTTTGCTAATAATGTTAGATAGGCTCCAGCATACCCCGCAACCCCGAAAGGGATAAGCGGTAGGAAATGGATGGATGGATGGATGAATGGATAGTTAACAATATCAGTTTTGAAGTAATCATGGACCAGGGTTAAAAAAACATGCAATTAAGTGATCAAAATAATAGTTTTACATGCCTTTATCCACACTGTATATGCAGGGAAATGGTCTCCACTTCTGTAGATGACGTCACACCAAGAGGGAGCGGCATATCCAGTGGAAAGGGGATGTTCCAAGTATTGTTAGTTATCTACCCATTACTCAAAAAAATAATTGAAATTATGGGAAATTACTTTCAGGAGCAAAAAATACAATTTTTTTGTGAAATTTCAATCATCTGGACCCATATGGGTCCTTTAATCATGTTTTTCTCATAAGACATGATATAGAGTCACTAACCAGATGGCAAACGCATTGTATTTACTAATGTTTTGTGCTGTTGGTTGCTATAGTAACATCATCTGGTTCCATTCTCCTAATCCATTCATTGAAATTGCGGGTCGCAATCAGCATTTATTATTCCTGTGATGTTGGATGAGACCTATTCGTGTACGACATGACCTCGCCGCACCGCCGCTGCTTGCATAATTTGTTTTTGAAAGCCTTTTCAAACACATGCAAGTGACACATCAAAGAGAAAAGGACACAGGGGGAGACAGGTGAAGAGAATTCATTTCCGCCCGCTGCTCTCGCAGGAGGAAGTGGGGCAACGGGGTGTCAAAGGTCGTGTAGCTTAGCAGCCCGCTAAAGAATATTTAATGTCAAGGTGAGAGTCGGTTGACACATAAATTTATTGTACAATCAAGTATGCTTGCTGCTTTAATGTTAGACTGACAACAGGTTTTGCTGTAGGACCGGTTTAAGCTGGTGCATCGATTCATCTAGATCAGGGGTGTGCAAACTTTTTGACTTGGGAGCCACATTGTGCTGCTAGTAAAGCAATTATATATATATATATATATATATATATATATATATATGCACTTATTATAATATTTTTAATCAGAAATATAATTAATAATTAATATATTAAATATTTGGAGTATGTGAGAGATTGACTCCTACCTTGTTTATGTCCGTGACGACCTCCCAAAGTTTTGTAGTCAGAAATACCACATATGGATAAGTGTGGAGAGAGTTTTTTTTGCATTTTTTCCATCATGCATTATAATGGATTTTAATGGTCGAATTTTTGAAATTTTTATGGTGCTAGGACATTTTTTCTAATATCCACAAAATTCTGTGAGCAGGTTGTGTAATGTGTGACCGTGTTTGTTGATCTTTTGTGTTGGTTTGGTTGCATTTTTTTTTACATCATGACTAGGGAAGGTTGTTTTGATTGGTTCATATAAGTAAATAATGTCCATCCATCCATTTTCTACCGCTTATTCCCTTTTGGGGTCGCGGGGGGCGCTGGCACCTATCTCAGCTACAATCGGGCGGAAGGCGGGGTACACCCTGGACAAGTCGCCACCTCATCGCAGTAAGTAAATAATGTGCACAATTGATTTGATTTCTAGTAATCTGTTTGTCAGGTAGTTAGACTTAAGTTAAAAAAAGATTCCTTATTGAACTCATGGCGTCTCGCGGGCCGAATACTCGTGAGTCGCACTTGATCAGTAGGCCATAGTTTGGACCACCCTGATTTAATTACAAGTTTCCTACCCATGATGCACAAATTTCGTCAGTGCATAAACTGTTTTTGTTGGAGTCTTGCTGAGCTAGTCACTGGTCTTTTGTATCACATCACCTGTTGGATTTCTGTGATATAGACTCTGAAACGTAACTGGCAGCATATTGAAAAGTAATGAGACTGAAATATCAATTCTGCCAAAACCAAAACTTTATGCTCTAATATAAATTCTCAACTCAACATATAGATACTTTTGACACTTTGTTAATTTGAAAGAATATATATCATGAACCGAAACACTGTAAAGTAACTAAATCGTTTAGATCTTGTAAAAATAAAACGGGATGGTGGGAACTACCTTTTCTTCCCGCTAGATAAGTACGTAATGCACAAGCACAACGGCACAGTGCTGTGCTCAGTCATTCAGTCTGTTGTGTGTTTATTTAAGACATTTTCTGGCAATTAAAATTAGTAGCTCAGTATTATAAAACAGCAAATGCACGTGTGTATGTATAAATGGATCTCCAATATATCTATTTGAAGATACGACATCCAGAATTGAATGTAAATTAGATTACGCATTCAGTGCAAAGTAACGCCATCATTTGTTTTGTCCTGATTTTGATAAGGATTTAGTATCGTTTGAAGTTGATTCCCCAACTTTTTAAATTTTACCCGCCACACTAGGTAAATTAGCATAAACTTGGTGCAAATACATGACATGCTGCTCTATCAGGACTGCTGACCTGGTGACCTGTAGCTTGCTGTGTGATGAGGTTGTCTCCGGTTACATTGAGCCTAAATGTGTTTGTCAACATTATAACCGGAAGGTGTATCCCTTTGGATACAAACCCCGTTTTCATATGAGTTGGGAAATTGTGTTAGATGTAAATATAAACAGAATACAATGATTTGCAAATCCTTTTCAACCCATATTCAATTGAATGCACTACAAAGACAACATATTTAATGTTCAAACTCATAAACTTTAGTTTTTTTGCAAATATTAACTAACTTAGAATTTCATGGCTGCAACACGTGCCAAAGTAGTTGGGAAAAGACATGTTCACCACTGTGTTACATCACCTTTTCTTTTAACAACACTCAATAAATGTTTGGGAACTGAGGAAACTAATTGTTGAAGCTTTTAAAGTGATATTCTTTACCATTCTTGCTTCATGTACAGCTTAAGTTGTTCAACAGTCCGGGGTCTCCGCTGTCGTATTTTAAGCTTCATAATGTGCCACACATTTTTGATGTGAGACAGGTCTGGACTGCAGGCGGGCCACCAAGTACCCGCACTCTTTTTTTACGAAGCCACGCTGTTGTAACACTTGGCTTGGCATTGTCTTGCTGAAATAAGCAGGGGTGTCCATGATAACGTTGCTTGGATGAAAACTTATGTTGCTCCAAAACCATTAGGGACCATTCAGCATTAATGGTGCCTTCACAGATGTGTAAGTTACCCTTGCCTTGGTCACTAATACACCCCCATACCATCACAGATGCTGGCTTTTGAACTTCGCTGGTTAATTTCCTCTTTGTTTCGGAGGACATCACGTCCACAGTTTCCAAATATAATTTGAAATGTGGACTCGTCAGACCACAGAACACTTTTCCACTTTGCATCAGTCCATCTTAGATGAGCTCGTGCCCAGCATAGTAGAGTTTTAACTTGCACTTACAGATGTAGCGACCAACTGTAGTTACTGACAGTGATTTTATGAAGTGTTCCTGAGCCCATGTGGTGATATCCTTTATAGACTGATGTCTGTTTTTGATGCAGTACCGCCTGAGGGATCAAAGGTCCGTAATATCATCGCTTACGTGCAGTGATTTCTCCAGGTTCTCTAAACCTTTTGATGATTTGACGGACCGTAGATCGTAAAATCCCTAAATTCCTTGCAATAGCTTGATGAGAAATGTTGTTCTAAAACTGTCCGACAATTTGCTTACAACGTGGGGACTCTCGCCCCATCCTTGTTTGTGAATTACTTAGCATTTCATGGAAGCTGCTTTTATACCCAATCATGGCACCCACCTGTTCCAAATTAGCCTGCACACCTGTGGGACGTTCCAAATAAGTGTTTGATGAGCATTCCTCAACTTTATCAGTATTTATTGCCACCTTTCCCAACTTCTTTGTCACATGTTGCTGGCATCAAATTCTAAAGTTAATGATTATTTTTAAAAAAAACCCTGTTTGTCAGTTTAAACATCAAATATGTTGTCTTTGTAGCATATTCAACTGAATACGGGTTGAAAATGATTTGCAAATCATTGTATTCCATTTATATTTACATCTAACACAATTTCCCAACTAATACGGAAACGGGGTTTGTACATGTGACGTTCCTAAATATCGCCATTGGCGGCTGACGTGTGTGTGAATGGTAGGCATAGGTTTATGGAGCTCCTGTGTCTGCAATTCTGAAGCCCAGCCCTGAGGTAAATATTTGAGGATTGCAGGCACCATTAGTACAGCGTCTGTTTGATGGCTCGGTATAGTGTGAGGCAGAGAATGACATCAGCTTTTCCCTCACAGACACACACTCGAGCCGAGGTTTGAACAATGGTTGCTTTTCCCCCCTAAATGAACACCTTTGTCCTTATAAATTCCTGTCATTGTTTGGATTTTTATTTGTGTTCCCTCCTCAGCTCGCCGGTGTAAACAGATGCTCACTCGTGCTTGGCGTTTGATTTCCCGTAACTTTGTCTATTTTTTTAATTAGCCTCTTTTTCCAAATCTTCCCCCTCCTCTTCATTCTTTGCCTTTTCTCGTCTCAGTTCCAGTCCGGAGCGAGCCAATCTCACTGGCGCCGGAGCTGCCTCTTTAGTTTCCTCTCTAGAGGCGGAAGATTTATTGGTTCTGCCTTTTATTTTTTATGACTAGTTTTCGTCCTCCTTTACATATTTATCATTGCCTTTTTCATGTGCAGTGGCATGACTCAGTCTCCTGCATGAAGTGTGTGTAAGGGAGCGCACTCTCCGCCACAGATGTTGTCAAAGGCTTTTACGTAGTAGTGGGCCCTCTCCCCGTGCAGAAAAAAGGAAGCGTCTAATAAAAGTGTGTGTAAGACCCACACACACACACAGTCGGCCTCCCTCAGCTTGTAAGAGAGCGAGTGAGTGAGAGAGTAAGGCAGGAAGCAGAAAGGAAGGCTGTGCCAAGCTGGAGCTGAATTCCTGCCAAGAGTCTACTTGTTTGCTCGTCTGGCTGGAGCCAGAGGCTGACCTTATTAGCTCGGAGGGCAGCCGTCTTATTAAAACACATCTGGCGCTCAGGGAGCCCAAATAGTCCTCATATTGTCTTCCTGCTTGCTCCTGACCTTGCGTTACCTAGCAGGAATGCTGACAAGGGCTTCACGCATCTGTTGAGAGTTTCACCAGGGTAGCCCACACCCCCCTTCCTTGCAACCCCCTCACCCCCCTTTTCCCTGCCTTCTACCCTAGCTGTCTTTACTGGCGCCTGCACGGTAGCTCTGTGGGACCTGTTTTTCTTCCTCCACCCCCTGTTTTTTCCCCACCTTTTCCACACACTCTCTGATGCATAGCATCACATAGTACCCCCCATGTGGAGGCCACTCTCTTAACCCTGCCAGGTTTCTGTGTTGATGAAGTTGTAATCTGGTCATGGTTAAAGAGGACCTCTGATGATTGTCCTTTTTTCTGACTTCTAAATTTTGTTACAATTTTGGATACCCGCAATAAATAATGCCACACAGTCAAATCATAAAGTTCATGCAGTTTTGGGTGCCTCTGAACACTGTTTTGCAGTCTTTTTTAGCAGACGCCACATGCGGTCATGGTAGGCAGGGGAGGCATCCATCCATCCATTCATTTTCTACCGCTTGTCCCAAGGGATGTCCGATAATATCGGACTGCTGATATTATCGGCCGATAAATGCTTCAAAAAATTTAATATCGGAAATTATCGGTATCGGTTTCAAAAAGTAAAATTTATGACTTTTTAAAACGCTGCTGTGTAGACGGACGTAGGGAGAAGTACAGAGTGCCAATAAACCTTAAAGGCACTGTCTTTGCATGCCAGCCCAGTCACTTTTTTTCTACGGCTTTTTCACAATGCAAGGCATACTTGATCTGCCATACAGGTCCCACTGAGGGTGGCCGTATAAAGAACTTTAACACTGTTATAAATATGCCCCACACTGTGAACCCACACCAAACAAGAACCCCTTGCAGCACTAACTCTTCCGGAACGCTACAATATACACCCCCCCACCCCCAACCCCGCTCACCTCAACTTCCTCATGCTGTCTCAGGGAGCGCTTGTCCCAAATTCCAAGCTGCTGTTTTGAGGCATGTTAAAAAAATTGCAATTTGGAACATCAATAATAAATATGGCAGTGCCATGTTGGCATTTTTTTTCCTTAACATGAGTTGATTTATTTTGGACGACCTTGCTACATTGTTTAATGCATCCAGCGGGCATCAGAACAAAATTAGGCATAATAAGGTGTTAATTCCATGACTGTATATATCGGTATTGGTTGATATCAGAATCGGTAGTTAAGAGTTGGACAATATCGGAATATGGATATCGGCAAAAAAGCCATTATCAGACATCTCTACTTGTCTTCTTAGAAGTTAAAGTACTACTGATAAATTACTCTCTGCATTTGACCCACCCTTTTGTTCCACCCCCTGGGAGGTTAGGGGAGCAGTGAGCAGCAGCGGTGGCCGCGCTAGGGAATCATTTTGGTGATTAAACCCACAATTTTATATATATATATATATATATATATATATATATATATATATATATATATATATATATATATATATATATATATATATATATATATATATCCCTCCATCCATCCATTTTTCTACCGCTTATTCCCTTTTGGGGTCGTGGGGGGCGCTGGCGCCTATCTCAGCTACAATCGAGCGGAAGACGGCGTACACCCTGGACAAGTCGCCACCTCATCGCAGGGCCAACACAGATAGACAGACAACATTCACACACTAGGGCCAATTTAGTGTTGCCAATCAACCTATCCCCAGATGCATGTCTTTGGGAGTGGGAGGAAGCCGGAGTACCCGGAGGGAACCCACGCAGTCACGGGGAGAACATGCAAACTCCACACAGAAAGATCCCGAGCCTGGGATTGAACCCAAGAATGCAGGACCTTCGTATTGTGAGGCAGACACACTAACCCCCATATATATATATATATATATATATATATATATATATATACATATATATATATATATATATATATATTATGGTTTTATTATTTATACTGTATATGTCTTCTTCATAAAGGTCTTCAAGCTGCTCTTTGTCTGATCGCTCACCTAGAACCTGTTTGCCTTGGGAGACCCTACCAGGGGGCATAAAGCCCCCGGACAACATAACTCCTAGGATCATTGGGACACGCAAACTCCTCCACCACGATAAGGTGGCAGCTTAATAGTAGTATTGACTAAATACGCTACTATACTTGGTATCATTACCGTGGATGTGAGGTGTAGATCCACCAATGGCGGTTGTTTACATTGTGACGCCGGTGAGCTACGGTGTGTAGTGAAGAATGTTTAGCTATTCCTCGTCCTGCAGGCATGATACTTGTAAGAAACTTACTTTATTTGTCGCCATGGAGGCGAGGATTAGTGATTTAGAAGTAGCTAAAACACTGCCGACTGGGGCTGGACTTTAGCCGCTAGCTAGCTAGCCATGTCATAAATCTATTTAATAATACAACTCTAACATTTGACAACCAAACAATTAAACAAGGCGACTCGGTAAAAAATCTGGGTGTTATCTTCGACCCAACTCTCTCCTTTGAGTCACACATTAAAAGCGTTACTAAAACGGCCTTCTTTCATCTCCGTAATATCGCTAAAATTCGCTCCATTCTGTCCACTAAAGACGCTGAGATCATTATCCATGCGTTTGTTACGTCTCGCCTCGACTACTGTAACGTATTATTTTCGGGTCTCCCCATGTCTAGCATTAAAAGATTACAGTTGGTACAAAATGCGGCTGCTAGACTTTTGACAAGAACAAGAAAGTTTGATCACATTACGCCTATACCGGCTCACCTGCACTGGCTTCCTGTGCACTTAAGATGTGACTTTAAGGTTTTACTACTTACGTATAAAATACTACACGGTCTAGCTCCATCCTATCTTGCCGATTGTATTGTACCATATGTCCCGGCAAGAAATCTGCGTTCAAAGGACTCCGGCTTATTAGTGATTCCCAAAGCCCCAAAAAAGTCTGCGGGCTATAGAGCGTTTTCATTTCGGGCTCCAGTACTCTGGAATGCCCTCCCGGTAAAAGTTTGAGATGCCACCTCAGTAGAAGCATTTAAGTCTCACCTTAAAACGGTGGACCGGTACTTTTCAGAGGCGGTATAGTACCAAATATGTATTCAATAGTATTGCGGTACTATACTAATACCAGTATACTGTACAACCCTAGTGTGTACCGTGATCTGTGGGTTTTTTATGAATGCACACATGTTAATGATAACATGTCAATTTCTTTGTTAATGATATTCATTTAATAGGGAAAAAAGTGATGGTTATGCTAAGCAGGAAAACTTATGTACAACTATTTTCCCTAAAATTCGCATTGAGGCCATTAAGTGTTTTTTATTTGATTACTCAGTTAATCGAACAAACTAACCTACTGCAGCCATACTGCAAATTAAACTCCTCTCCCTTAAGCACAAGTTAATTTCACTCCAGAGGTCCATACCTTCCTCCTATTCTCATCATTTGGAAATGTATGCAGGCTGACCCCTTATTTAGTTGTAATGCCACAACCTGCAACAATGCCTCTGGCAGGCATATTTGCACATTTCTTCATGCTCTCTTAGAAAATAACATTGTTAGGGATGAAGATGCACCAAAATCACATACTATGCAATATGAGAGTATACGGAAATGGCCTTCAGTCGTTCTGTCGCGGACGTCAGCAGGCTGATGTTGTGGAGGTTAATTTCTGTTTTCAGTACGTAAGCTTTTTTCGACACTAAATTTATGGAACTTAATTTTTTCCGTTTGAAATTTGTAAACTTGCCTTATTTTGAGTGTGTTAGTGTTTTTAATACTTTAGTTCCTCTCCTGTGCTTTTATTTTGGTGGGACTTCCGTTTTTGTGTTTCCCTGCAGTGACTTGACACCTGCCTTTGCGCACTGTTCTCTGCACCTGTTTTGTGTCATCAATTAGGGCTATCTAAGTTAAGTCTTGGACAACATTCTTTGTCAAATGCGTTTATACATTGTGGACCCTTCTCCTGCCGCACAATTCACCCATAAGTTTTTGCTGTTCTCCAGCATTCCGTTTTGTTTATACCCTGAGCAGTTTGGTTTCTTTTTGCATAGCATTGTCTGTGATTTCAAAGTCTACCCCAGCGGCTCACACCTTTTTTTAAATATTTTTTTTATTACATACTTTTTTACCTGCACATTGCATCCTCGGCTTTCTGTATCTCATCAACACGTCACTTTTCGCCATCATGCAATTGAGCGTCACAGAACTGATTTTTTAAAATCAAATTATGTAGGCAATTTAATTGAAAAAAATGTTTGAAAATGTGTGTGTTTAAAAAAATCTATGTATAAAAATTCAGTGCAGGAAAATTTGCTGTGTTAAAATGCACTTTTGGTAAATTAAGACTGAAGTAATCGAGCCTGTCTCAGAACCTGCCAATGAGGCATCAAGTTGGAAATAATGTGACACGGGTCTTAAAAAGAGTCAGGTAATGCTTGGATACTGTTTTTAGAACACTTTAAACAGTGGAGTATGTTTTGCATTACTGAAGAAATCCCAAGTTTTCGCAAAAAAGGATAAAAGCTGATCACACGATGGTACAAACATTCACACAATAATGACTGATACAAAAATCATTACATCAGACCACCTCAAAAACAAAATTAAGTTTTATCTTTTTACTGAATAAGACACTCAGAATGTACATGAAAATACAGAACATGGGATTTACAGTATTCACTATGAACAATAAAACACTGGATATTAAAAATATATGAACGTTGCACCTCTACTGCAGACCACCTCCATAACGACACCTTTTATGTTCAAGCAAGAACAACAAAGATGAAAAAATGCGGCAAAATATAAAAGCTAAGGGTAAAAAACATCCACATAATTGATATAATATCACTGTTTTGCAGAACTTTGTGGTGGAAACTTGCCTTTGCGTTTCAGGCATGTTGCTGTGTTCATGCTTGGTCTGCAAGGAGCAGAGCTTCCTCTAGTTACCATAGTAACCCGTATGTCACTCAAAAGTGCAGATTCAACCATCGGAATCCTTTCCACAGTTTGAAAATATCCAGTGGGTCACATTGAAATGTTTATTATTTTGAATTTTGCCCAGGTAGCCCACATAACTCTATTTTTATGCTGTTTTGCAAAATCTGTGTCACGTGACTTCAAACTTGATAACTCATTGGCCGGTTCTGAGACAGAGTCAACCGATTGAGTCTGAATTTACCAGAAATTTGAAACGGCAAATGTGTAAGCTCTTAATTTTTTTTACACGCAAAAAATTACATTAATTCAGTGTCAAAAAAACTTTCTTAATAAAGACACTAATGAACCTCCATAGAAGTGTCAATCATGTATTCCAGATAAATATGGACGAAATAAAATGTGGCTAAAAATCTAAGTGTGACATCAGACAAAGAGCCTTAAATCACTACTGTCTATTGTGGTGGCAATTTTATCTTCAGATATAATTTTTAGGTCAAGAAATATGAAATAAGTGTCAAAAAGTGTCAGAAATACCTAAGTCTTTTTAAAGTCAAAAGATATCCTGAAGCCTAACACTACGAACTTTGGCCCAACAAACAACAGCTGATGCTGACCAGAGCAATTCTAACACAAAATAATGAGTTTCCTAATCACTCCATTGTGACCTAAAACATATTTTGCATGGTCTTTAGAGTGTAATGCGGGCTTAATGGGCTAAGGTCAAGAGGGCATCATGGTTTGGAGCTGAAGCGCGGGGGCTACGCTGAAACTAGAGGATGTTGTGGAGTCAAAGGTCATGCACACCAGCAGAAACAGTTACCAGTGCCACACAGGAACAAGTTTAGCACAAGTGTGGCTTAAAGCCTTACAATCCTAACATCCACAGTGGATCAAATCTATGGTTAGCCATATTAGAGTAGCAACTACACATTGTGTGTGTCAGAAGAGTGTGATATCAACCACTTATCTTACCTCTGGAACAGCTGACAGCTACTTACAGGTGTTTAGTAGGACAAAAGCTACATGCACATAAACACATTTAATGGGATTAAAAGCCTAACCTGAATAAAAATGCTTCATGAAAACATTCCATTCGGAATATTCTGACCCAATCACACGTGTTTCGGACCAAAATTGAATTCCAATTGAGACGGGTGGTTTATGCCAATCGGTAATCGTAGCGCATGTAAACACATTTCCCAAAATTTGGCTTGGAATTATTCTTACTACCCATGTCTTTGATGTCAGCTATACTTATGTGGTAGAGGTGGGACTAAATTTAGAATAGTCTCAGAATCAATCAATCAATTAATGATTATTTATATGAAGCAATTGTCTTGCTGTTATCTTCCCCTATTCTACATGTACACAAGTAGTGTTACATAATGTTGAGTTTGTTGTTTCAAAACGAGACTAGCAAAAACAAGAGTATGATCTGGGGTGTCATGTGTCGAGGAATCAATAAAATAAGGAACCCACTTGTCGTCTTAACGAGCTGTTTTAATCACGACATTACAGCTACTCCAAGTGCTAACTGCAACCCTCAGACACATACACAGAACGTCGTAACATGAAGACGCGCAGCAACTTATACACATTGCAAGATAAATGGCAAAAAACAGCTACATTTCACAAGGAGAGATAAAACAAAAGTAGTGAAGAGAAGGAACAAATGATAAATAAGTACTGTGGTAACGTCGGACAAACAGAAACGCACAAAGCCTTGTTTGCTTACAGCGGAAGTTTACTCCTTCTTCAGAACATGCTGTGAATAAACCCATCCAAAAGATTGTGCATTAGCACAAACAATAACAAACCTTTCCGATTATGTTACATTCTGTGCATGTCAAAGTAAAGTATTCTGTTTTAAGGTGTAACACATGAAAATGCAAGTCATAATCAGATCATTTTTTTCAGGGTCCATGTACACAGTAACATTCTAACCCGAATGATGATCAGATTAATACCATTTTGTCCAAGTACACGCGACTAATTGATGATTGCCCTGATTGAGCACAAGTCAATCAATCTCAACAAAGATACACAAGCTCTTACCGCCTATGTATTGACTTACTTTGTGTTACAGAGAGCCAAGGATATACTTTATTTTATACTGGTAATTAAAAATGTTTTGAAGATGTTGCTTTGTGGAAATAACAAAACAGATTGTTCATACACAAAGGATGCAGCAAGAAGAGAAAGTTGATTTTAATGCTGTATTTGGGACTTCTGGGAAGTGTTTGGAACTCTCGAGATTCAACCTCTAAGTGTTCTAGTGAAACATAAACAAAAAAACCTGGCTGACAACTGTGATTAACTTGTGTTTGTCTGTTTGTGAATACACCATTTGACTGTCAGTATTTTTGGAAGAATTTCTAAGCATACGTTTTACCAAAACACAATTTGCAGAGATGATGAAAGGATTCATCCATGAGGATCATTGAATAGGGAAAACTGTTGCTGATGGCGCCCGCTGGAGTAATGCCAAATATGTATCAACATCAAGCTGTTTACATTTTAAGAATGTATGCATTTGTGTAAGCTGTTAAAATGACTCTGCAAACATTATTTTGGTGACATTGTGACAAGCAGACCAGCCAGTAAGCCACGGCCTCATCCTCTTCTGCTTCCACACAGACAGGCAAGAACAAGAAGCGGCCTCATGTTAGGTTTGTGTGCAAATGTGATGATTTTTTTCTCAAGTATGTTGTTAAAAACAATTGTAATTAGGGCTGAGTAAAATAATCGATTTGATCGCTATTTTTTGAGTTTTAACAAAATACCAATTGACAAGGCATACAATAATATTGATTATTTCCTGCTAAACCCACGGTAGTCTTGCGTGTGGACCCACAGCAGTAGCAGCAGTGTCACTCTAACTGACTATGCTACGTTAGCTGCCAACAACAAGCCGTCCGGGGCAAAACAAAAGAAAGTGAGGGACTTGCTAGCATTTTATTATCACCCGATTCCCTTTTGTAACTTTTGTTGGCAAAGATTTGCAATGGCTCGTTCTCAAAGTGAACCACACTATAATATCCTGCAACATAAACATCTGACTGAAATTATTATTATTGATTATATTTGTAACTGAGATTCTTCTAAGCGCACCGCTGAAGAAAGGACAGCAGGCGTACTCTGGGGACGGCCGTGCCAGAAATTTGAGGGTTCCTGGTTCAATCCCCATCTTTTACCAACCTAGTCAAGTCCTTAAGCAAGACACTTCACCGTTGCTCCTGATGGGTCGTGGTTAGCGCTTTGCATAGCAGCTCCCTCCATCAGTGTGTGAATGTGTGTGAATGGGTAAATGTAGAAGTAGTGTCAAAGCGCTTTGAGTACTTTGAAGGTAGAAAAGCGCTATACAAGTATAACTCATTTATTTACTCAGAGGGGTTACTTTTGTTTGTTTACGCACCAAACAGCAGTTAAGAGTACCCACCCTTTTTGGGTACACTCGAGGGAGTACTGGAAAGTGCTGCCCCGGGTGATTCCCTTGTCCTACTGGGGGACTTCAACGCTCATGTTGGCAACGACAGTGAAACCTGGAGAGGCGTGATTGGGAAGAATGGCCGCCCGGATCTGAACCCGAGTGGTGTTTTGTTATTGGACTTTTGTGCTCGTCACGGATTATCCATAACAAACACCATGTTCTAACATAAGGGTGTCCATATGTGCACTTGGCACCAGGACACCCTAGGCCGCAGTTCCATGATCGACTTTGTAGTTGTGTCATCGGATTTGCGGCTTTATGTTTTGGACACTCGGGTGAAGAGAGGGGCGGAGCTTTCTACCGATCACCACCTGGTGGTGAGTTGGCTGCGATGGTGGGGGAGGATGCCGGACGGACCTGGCAGGCCCAAACGCATTGTGAAGGTCTGCTGGGAACGTCTGGCAGAGTCTACTGTCAGAGAAAGTTTAAATTCCCACCTCCGGAAGAACTTCGAACATGTCACGAGGGAGGTGCTGGACATTGAGTCCGAGTGGACCATGTTCAGCATCTCTATTGTCGAGGCGGCTGATCGGAGCTGTGGCCGCAAGGTAGTTGATGCCTGTCGAAGCGGCAATCCTAAAACCCCTTGGTGGACACCAGCGGTGAGGGATGCCGTCAAGCTGAAGAAGGAGTCCTATCGGGTCCTTTTGGCTCATAGGACTCCGGAGGCAGTGGGCAGGTACCGACAGACCAAGCGGTGTGCAGCTTCAGCGGTCGCGGAGGCAAAAACTCGGACATGGGAGGAGTTCGGGGAAGCCATGGAAAACGACTTCCGGACGGCTTCGAAGTAATTCTGGACCACCGCCCGCCGCCTCAGGAAGGGGAAGCAGTGCACTATCAACACCGTGTATGGTGCGGATGGTGTTCTGCTGACCTCAACTGCGGATGTTGTGGATAGGTGGAAGGAATACTTCGAAGACCTCCTCAATCCCACCAACACGTCTTCCTATGAGGAGGCAGTGCCTGAGGAATCTGTGGAGGACTCTCCCATTTCTGGGGCTGAGGTCGCTGAGGTAGTTAAAAAGCTCCTCGGTGGCAAGGCCCCGGGGGTTGATGAGATCCGCCCGGAGTTCCTTAAGGCTCTGGATGCTGTGGGGCTGTCTTGGTTGACAAGACTTTGCAGCATCGCGTGGACATCGGGGGCGGTACCTCTGGATTGGCAGACCGGGGTGGTGGTTCCTCTCTTGAAGAAGGGGGACCGGAGGGTGTGTTCCAACTATCGTGGGATCACACTCCTCAGCCTTCCCGGTAAGGTTTATTCAGGTGTACTGGAGAGGAGGCTACGCCGGATAGTCGAACCTCGGATTCAGGAGGAACAGTGTGGTTTTCGTCCTGGTCGTGGAACTGTGGCCCAGCTCTATACTCTCGGCAGGGTTCTTGAGGGTGCATGGGAGTTTGCCCAACCAGTCTACATGTGCTTTGTGGACTTGGAGAAGGCATTCGACCGTGTCCCTCGGGAAGTCCTCTGGGGAGTGCTCAGAGAGTATGGGGTATAGGACTGTCTTATTGTGACGGTCCGCTCCCTGTACGATCAGTGCCAGAGCTTGGTCCGCATTGCCAGCAGTGAGTCGAACACATTTCCAGTGAGGGTTGGACTCCGTCAAAGCTGTCCTTTGTCACCGATTCTGATCATAACTTTTATGGACAGAATTTCTAGGCGCAGTCAAGGCGTTGAGGGGTTCCGGTTTGGTGACCGCAGGATTAGGTCTCTGCTTTTTGCAGATGATGTGGTCCTGATGGCTTCATCTGCTCGGATTCTTCAGCTCTCACTGGATCGGTTTGCAGCCGAGTGTGAAGCGACCGGAATGTGAATCAGCACCTCCAAGTCCGAGTCCATGGTTCTCGCCCGTAAAAGGGTGGAGTTCCATCTCCGGGTTGGGGAGGAGACCCTGCCCCAAGTGGAGGAATTCAAGTACCTAGGAGTCTTGTTCACGAGTGAGGGAAGAGTGGATCGTGAGATCGACAGGCGGATCGGTGCGGCGTGTTAAGTAATGCGGACGTTGTATCGATCCGTTGTGGTGAAGAAGGAGCTGAGCCGGAAGGCAAAGCTCTCAATTTACCGGTCGATCTACGTTCCCATCCTCACCTATGGTCATAAGCTTTGGGTCATGACCGAAAGGATAAGATCACGGGTACAAGCGGCCGAAATGAGTTTCCTCCGCCGTGTGGCGGGGCTCTCCCTTAGAGATAGGGTGAGAAGCTCTGCCATCCGTAGGGAACTCAAAGTAAAGCCGCTGCTCCTTCACATCGAGAGGAGCCAGATGAGGTGGTTCGGGCATCTGGTCAGGATGCCACCCTAACGCCTACCGAGGGAGGTGTTTAGGGCACGTCCAACTGGTAGGAGGCCACGGGAAAGACCTAGGACTCGTTGGGAAGACTATGTCTCCCGGCTGGCCTGGGAACGCTTCGGGATCCCCGGGAAGAGCTAGACGAAGTGGCTGGGGAGAGGGAAGTCTGGGTTTCCCTGCTTAGGCTGTTGCCCCCGCGACCCGACCTCGGATAAGCGGAAGAAGATGGATGGATGGATACTATGATTACGTCTATATTTTTTGGCATCACAACATCTTGTTTCGTTTTAAAACAATTTTATATTATGTTTATAAACTATATGACCAATGTATGATCCTGTAACGACAAAATTCTACCACTTGTCCTTAATGTTGACAAAATAATAGAATAATAAATGACACAATATGTTACTGCATACATCAGCAGCTAAATTAGGAGCCTTGTTTGCATACTTACTAATAAAAGACACATTGTCTAGTATGTTTACTATATTATTTGAGAACAAACTTTCAATAAGAAACATAAGTTTAATGTACCGTAAGATTTTTTGTAAAAGTATAGCCAATATTGCAATTTTTGTGGTCACCTTTATTTAGAAGAAAGTACCGAAAAGTATCGAAATAATTTTTCTACCGGCTCTCAAAAATTTGGTATCGGAACAACACTGGTACACACACACTACTACTCTCATGTGCCCTCTATTGTAGCAGCGGTGCGGAAACTCTGTCCACATATTAAGTTCTATATCATATATATTTTAGAAACCCCGTTTCCATATGAGTAGGGAAATTGTGTTAGATGTAAATATAAACAGAATACAATGTTTTGCAGGGGCTTCACGGTGGCAGAGGGGTTAGTGCGTCTGCCTCACAATACGAAGGTCCTGCAGTCCTGGGTTCAAATCCAGGCTCGGTATCTTTCTGTGTGGAGTTTGCATGTTCTCCCCGTGAATGCGTGGGTTCCCTCCGGGTACTCCGGCTTCCTCCCACTTCCAAAGACATGCACCTGGGGATCGGTTGATTGGCAACACTAAATTGGCCCTAGTGTGTGAATGTGCGTGTGAATGTTGTTTGTCTATCTGTGTTGGCCCTGGGATGAGGTGGCGACTTGTCCAGGGTGTACCCCGCCTTCCGCCCAATTGTAGCTGAGATAGGCGCCAGCGCCCCCCGCGACCCCGAAAGGGAATAAGTGGTAGAAAATGGATGGATGGATGGACAATGTTTTGCAAATTGTTTTCAACCTATATTCAATTGAATGCACTACAAAGACAAGATATTTGATGTTCAAACTCATAAACTTTCTTTTTTTTTTTTTGCAAAAAATGATTAACTAAGAATTTCATGGCTGCAACACGTGCCAAAGTAGTTGGGAAAGTTACATGTTCACCACTGTGTTACATCACATTTTCTTTTAACAACACTCAATAAACGTTTGGGAACTGAGGAGACTAATTGTTGAAGCTTTGAAAATGAAATTCTTTCCCATTCTTGTTTTATGTAGAGCTTCAGTCGTTCAACAGTCCGGGGTCTCAGCTGTCGTATTTTACACTTCATAATGCGCCACACATTTTCGATGGGAGACAGGTCTGGACTGCAGGCGGGCCAGGAAAGTACCCCCACTCTTTTACTACGAAACCACGCTGTTTTAACACGTGGCTTGACATTATCTTGCTGAAATAAGCAGGGGCGTCCATGATAACGTTGCTTGGATGACAACATATGTTGCTCCAAAACCTGTATGGACCATTCAGCATTAATGGTGCCTTCACAGATGTGTAAGTTTCCCACGCCTTGGGCAGTAATAAACCCCCATACCATCACAGATGCTGGCTTTTGAATTCCGCGCCTATAACAATCTAGATGGTTATTTTCCTCCTTGTTCCGGAGGACACCACGTCCACAGTTTCCCCCAAAAAATTGAAATGTGGACTCGTCAGACCACAGAACACTTTTCCACTTTGCATCAGTCCATCTTAGATGAGCTCAGGCCCAGCGAAGCCAGCGGCGTTCCTTGGTGTTGTTGATAAATGGGTTTGGCTTTGCATAGTAGCGTTTTAACTTGCACTTACAGATGTAGCGACCAACTGTAGTTACTGACAGTGGTTTTATGAAGTGTTCCTGAGCCCATGTGGTGATATCCTTTACACACTGATGTCTGTTTTTGACGCAGTGCCGCCTGAGGGATCAACGGTCCGTTATATCATCGCTTAAGTGCAGTGATTTCTCCAGATTCTCTGAACCTTTTGATGATTTGATGGACCGTAGATGGTAAAATCCCTAAATTCCTTGCAATAGTTCGTTGAAAAATGTTGTTCTAAAACTGTTCGACAATTTGCTTACAAATTGGTGACCCTCGCTCCATTCTTGTTTGTGAATTACTTAACATTTCATGGAAGCTGCTTTTATACCCAATCATCGCACCCACCTGTTCCCAATTAGGGATGTTCCAAATAAGTGTTTGACGAGAATTTCTCAACTTTATCAGTATTTATTGCCACCTTTCCCAACTTCATTGTCACGTGTTGCTGGCATCAAATTCTAAAGTTAATAATTATTTGCACAAAAAAAAACGTTAATCGGTTTGAACATCAAATATGTTGTCTTTGTAGCATATCCAACTTAATATGGGTTGAAAATGATTTGCAAATCATTGTATTATGTTTATATTTACATCTAACACAATTTCCCAAACTCATATGGAAATAGGGTTTGAGATTATAAATATGTTTATTCTTTGCACTCATTAAACGATTAATCAAAGCACCAGAATACAAATTGAAGATTTTTTCCTAATCAAATTATTGGATTTAACTGATTAATTTTGCAGCCCTAATACTGGAAGTTTTTTTTTTTTTTAAAGTATGTGATTGCCGTTGCAGATGAATGCCTTTAATGCTGATCACAAACATTGATCCTCTCTGTATTTATTTTTAGTACCCTGGCTGACAAGTTAGCAGCTAATTGTGTATCCCCATACACAGTGTGGAGCCACTCCCCCAAGTTATTAATGATCACCTCCATTGTGGCAGATAAACTTAATTATCATTATCATGTAATATTATCACTGGAGGACGAGAAATTCAGTTTGTGCTAACGGTCTTGATGCAGTTCTTTATCCCTTGATTTGTAAAATTTTGAAAATGAGATGAAAAGTTATATTACATTATATAATATTATTGTGGCACCTATAGCTTTGGCATGTGCTTGACTGTAACAAAGAAAAAAAAATCGGCCTAAAGCTGGATTTTTTTCCGTCTGACATTTTAATCCACTAATTTGTTGTGAAGGATACTTTACTGTAGCTTTTGAAGACTTAAATGCTTCAAAGGGTAGTTTGATTTATGTTTCTGTCCTGTGACTCAACTTGCACATGATGCCTGCTTCCTTTTTTCCATTCAAAGAGGCGAAAACAGGAGATGAGCATTTTAATTTTTAATGAGCACATATTGAGCGTTTGCGTGGACAAGAGCCTTGACGGGGCTGAACATCTGTTGCTGAGTCTGCATAATCTGTCATCCCCATCTTCCTTCTCATCTCTCCTCAAATATGTCATCAGTATGTGTCTACTGTGTATTTGCATTTAATTGGTTATGTCTCTTTTTTATGATGCACGCGGTTCAGCTCAGTCTCCCCTCTTAAGTGTTGCCTCTCAGTTTTCCCACCACAAGTGATTTGTGGTCCATTGAGTCACACCACCACTGCCCTGCCAGGTGCCCTGCACTGTGACTTGCCTATAGTGCTTTGTGTGAGTGTTCCTGTTCCTGTTGCACTGACAAGTTCTTTTGAACTTGTTTGCTAGTAAGCTCTAAACTTTCTGTCGTCAAGCAAATACTTTGCTCTGATTGGTTACCAGCTGGGGCATTGAAGTGTGGGCTGTCATGAATTTTGATATGACATTCATATAACAGCTGAGATAGGCACCAGCGCCCCCCGTCACCCCAAAGGGAATAAGTGGTAGAAAATGGATGGATGGAAATAGTTTGTTCCACTTGGATAGTGGTAAACCTAACTTCGGACACTTCACTCAACACCTACGTCATACCATCCTCAAAGCTGGCCTTTGTGCATTCAAACACAGCATTGACCTTTTGGAACAAGGATGGTGTAACATACGAAAGATACAAATATAATACATCTATGTGTCAGAAAGTAAAGTACAAGTTTCCTTTTGGATCCCGTGCGCATAACTGTGGTGTGTTCAATGATCTTTGGTTGAAGTTTCATTATTTTTTTAAAGACAGGGCAGCCTTAACTCCCAGGAGATGCACAAATTATAATGTAATCATTGGTATTTTTCACTGATCATAATCCTATGTGTGTCAGCTAATGTCTACTTTACACTCTGAAGTCAAGAACAACTGGACAGATTTATGATCACACTGAAGTGAATATCGGCATGTTATATTTTAAACTAACATTCTAGTCACTGTATATGTCATTTGTCAGGATTTTTTTTTGTAAAACGAAAACACACTTTTTTTTCTTTGAACAAAAGCACATTATTGAGGGGGTTTATTTAGATATGTTTTAGATATGTTTACCCCTTTTTTAAAAAGTCAAAAACCTAAGTAAGGTTTTTACATGGATGTTTAAAAATATAGTTTGAACCAAATAAATGCAAAAAAAAATGTTTTTGTGCATGCAAACATATACTAAGTGTCTTGGGGTGGTCTTTCAGGGGTCTTGTGCATGTTCGCCCAGAATTTGGTGCTATGCCCTTGCTACCAGTAAAGTGCTGCATGGGTCATTCCTTAAAGGTTCACACAGATTCACACACACACACACACACACACACACACACACACACACACACACACACACACACACACACACACACACACACACACACACACACACACACACACACACACAGAATGAACAGCACTATATATTGCGTTACAGTGTAATGCATGGGTGTCAAACTCTGGCCCGCGGGCCAAAGTTGGCCCGCCGTACAATTTCATTTGGCCCTTGAGGCAATATCAAATTAACATTAGAGCTGGGCCGCCGGTACTATAAAGGCACTGCCTTTAGCATTGTCTACATTATGTTGTCACGTCCGCTTTTACTCAATACAAATAGCGTGCCGGCCAAGTCACATGATATATGCGACTTATACACACTAAAGTGAATGCCACGCATACTTGCTCAACAGCCATACAGGTCAGACTGAGGGTGGCTGTATAAACAACTTTAACAGTGTTACAAATATGCGCCACACTGTGAACCCACACCATACAAGAATGACTAACACATTTCGGGAGAACATCTGCACTGTAACACAACATAAACACAACAGAACAAATACCCAGAACCGCTTGCAGCACTGACTACCACCAAAACCCGCCCCCCACCACCAACCCCACCCATCTCATTATTATTTTATTTTAAGATTTATTAGCCTGTGGAAAAATGTAATGTTGATATTTACCTCAGAAGGCTGCAAATAGAAAAGAGGCATTAAATGTTTTATTTAAATTGTATTTATTTGACCTTTTTTTTTCCCGTTTGTTTTTTGAATGTGGATTTTGCACTATTAACTTATATAATTATTGCTTGTTCCATATTCATTGTTAAAGCAAATCAGTGTAGCAAACTGAGCAATAATTAACAATTTATTCATGCACTTTTTCTTGTTACTTCAAGGCTTGAATATTTGATTCATTCATTATTGTTATCCCATCCCATCCCATTTTCTACCGCTTATTCCCTTTCGGGGTCGCGGGGGGCGCTGGCGCCTATCTCAGCTACAATCGGGCGGAAGGCAGGGTACACCCTGGACAAGTCGCCACCTCATCGCAGGGCCAACACAGATAGACAGACAACATTCACACTCACATTCACACACTAGGGCCAATTTTTTTAGTGTTGCCAATCAACCTATTTTATTTTCAGATTTATTATTAGCCTGCCGACAAAATCTATTTTGATATTTACCTCAGAAGGCTGCAAATAAAAAAGAGGCACTCAATTTTTATTTAAATTTTATTTGATATGCCATTGATGTTTTTTAATTATTATTATTATTATTTGAAACTCGATTTTGCATGTCACTATAAAGTTATATAAACCTTGCTTGTTCAATATTCAATGCAAAACTTGTTTGGGTCCCTATTAAAAGGTTCATTTGTTCAACCCTTGGCCCGCGGCTTTGTTCAGTTGAAAATGTTGGCCCACTCTGTATTTGACTTTGACACCCCTGGTGTAATGAGTCAAACAAAAACTAAATTTGACCACTTTCACCTCCCTCTCCGTTTAAAAACAAAACATAGAGCAACTTTATTGCATTGGCTTTTTTTTGGTCTGTGGTTTTGTTGTGGCTGATAGTGGACACAAATAAAGCTGCATGTGTGCATCCCGTAGCCCTGATGACTGTGACCAGGGCCGGTTCTAGGCAGGCATAAATGAGGGGGCAGTCAGAAATGTGAAGGATGCATGATTTGTATAGGCTACTCCGACATGCTTTAGCACTATTTCTCTGTGATACAATGATAAGTAGTAACATTCTTCACCTTCTTCATTGAATTTGGCTGTTAGATACATTTTCAGCCAAATTTACTAAAATCCAAATATCACACGCTAAAACAGTGTGAGCAATCTATAAAATAGCATGTACTGTTAGTGGGCGTGTTGCGTGTGATTTAGTAAGACTGTCTGTGCAATTGTAAAGTGGTGCAGACCGCCGTATTTAAATGAGGATTTTGCGTGTACTATACGGGGCATCACCACCGAGATACTGCACATTCATTCAAACATGCGGAAGACATGTAGCACGTTTTATGGACATTTTAGAAGCAGTCGTGCAGTGCATCTGCACTGACACATTTTTTTTCTTTTTTTTAATCAATAAGGGAGAGAGGTTGCACTTACTGCGCTCAATACGCAAAAATGCATACTTCAATAAGTTTTTTTATACTGTATATTTAAGAAATACTTTAATGATATATATATTTTATGTGAAAAAACAAACGTTATTAAAAACATACTAAACGACAGCTCTTAAGTCCTCTAGCAAATATAAAATCAGTCAATCAATCAATCAATCAATGTTTACTTAAATAGCCCTAAATCACGAGTGTCTCAAAGGGCTGCACGATTCACAACAACATCCTTGGCTCAGATCCTACATCAGGGCAAGAAAAAACTAAACCCAATGGGACAATGAGAAACCTTGGAGGGGACCGCAGATGTGGGGACCCCCCCTGGGCGACGGATGAATTGGACGTCAAGTGGATCCAGCATGATATTGTGAGAGTCCAGTCCATAGTGGATCTAACATAATAGTTAGAGTCCAGTCCATAGTGGGGCCAGAAGGAGACCATCCCAAGCGGAGACAGGTCAGCAGCGCAGAGATGTCCCCAACCGGTGTACAGACGAGCGGTCCACCACAGGACCCGACTTTGGACAGCCAGCACTTCATCTGTGCCCACCGAACCGGTGCCCCCCCCCCCCCCCCCCCCCCACGAAGGAAAGGGGGGCAGAGCAGAAAAAAAAACGGCGGATCAACTGGTGTAAAAGGGGGTATATTTAAAGGCCAGAGTATACAAATGAGTTTTAAAATTGGACTTAGATGCCTCTACTGAGTTAGCATCTCTTACTATTACCGGAAGGGCATTCCAGAGTACCGCAGCCCAAATAGAAAACGTTTTATAGCCCGCAGACTTTTTTGGGGCTCTGGGAATCACCAATAAGCCGGAGTTCTTTGAACGCAGATTTCTTGCCGGGAAAGTAGGTAAAATACAATCAGCAAGATAGGATGGAGCTAGACCGTGTAATATTTTATACGTAAGTAGTAAAACCTTAAAGTCACATCTTAAGTGCACAGGAAGCCAGTGCAGGTGAGCCAGTACAGGCGTAATATGATCAAACTTTCTTGTTCTTGTCAGAAGTCTAGCAGCCGCATTTTGTACCAACTGTAATCTTTTAATGCCAGACATAGCGAGACCCAAAAATAATAGGTTACAGTAATCGAGACGAGACGTAACGAACGCATGAATAATGATCTTAGCGTCGCTAGTGGACAAAATGGAACAAATTTTAGCAATATTACAGAGATGAAAGAAGGCCGTTTTAGTAACGCTCTTAATGTGTGACTCAAACAAGAGAGTTAGGTCGAAGATAATACCCAGATTCTTTAGTGAGTCGACTTGTTTAATTGTTTGTTTGTCAAATGTTAATGTGGTATTAATAAATGTGTCGGCGTCTAGCAGAACTGAAAATCAGCATTTCTTTTTTCTTAACGTTGAGTTGCAAAAAGTTAGCGGACTCCCATTGTTAAATTTCATTAAGACACGCCTCCAGCTGACTACAATCCGGCGTGTTGGTCTGCTTTATGGGCATGTAGAGTTGGGTGTCATCAGCATAACAGTGAAAGCTAACACCGTATTTGTATTGATTGATTGATTTATTGAAACTTTTATTAGTAGATTGCACAATACAGTACATATTTCATACAATATACCACTAAATGGTAACACCCGAATAAGTTTTTCAACTTGTTTAAGTCGGGGTCTACTGAAGAGTGCAGGGCCAAGAACCGAACTTTTGGGGACTGCACACGTTACCTTAACATAGTCTCAGGTCACATTATTAATTTGCACCTGTTCAACTTGGATGTCCCACCTAACGACAAAGGTAACCACAATAAGGTGGCAATCTCTCTGGGGGAAACTAAAAAATAAAATAAATTAAATATAGTATCCTTCATCCACATTTAATCAACCATCACAACATTTACCTTAACTTCCATTCATCCATCCATTTTTCTACCGCTTATCCCCTTTGGGGTCGCGGGGGGCGCTGGTGCCGTTCTCAGCTACAATCAGGCGGAAGGCGGGGTACACCTTGGACAAGTCGCCCCCTCATCGCAGTTAGCTTAATTTGATGGCCTAATTCTTAAACTGAATTTAACAAGTACAACCCATTTAATTTAACCTTTAGTAGGACTTCAAACACAATACTCAATATTTACGAAACTGAAATGTACTTTGTACAGTAGTCTTATGAATAACATAAAAACATTCTTCTCACACTAGTTTATCCACAGGTCAGCTGCATCATGCCTCGAAGTGTCTGTACTCCCCACTCAACCTCATAGAAAAATAATCGTAACAATACCGTCTCCAATCTAAACATAATAATGTTTTTTTTCAAGTTGTGTTTTACTGTACCAACTAACTTACTAGGAGTCATCAGTCATCCCCTGTTCTTTTAAATTATATGTATTTCATTGTGTTCTCTGACTATTAAGCATGTTAACACTTGCAGCGTGAGGAAATTCACATTGTTAAGTTAATGTTAAAGTACCAATAATCGTCACACACACACACTAGGTGTGGTGAAATGCGTCCTCTGCATTTTACCCATCCCCTTTCACTCCCTGGTTGGTGAGGGGAGCAGTGGGCATCAGCAGTGGGCATCAGCGGTGGCCGCGCCCGGGAATCATTTTTGGTGATTTAACCCCCAATTCCAACCCTTGATGCTGAGTGCCAAGCAGGGAGGTAATGGGTCCCATTTTTATAGTCTTTGGTATGACTCGGCCGGGGTTTGAACTCTAACCACAAGGCCACTGAGTGGGTGGCAATGCTATCCTACCTATTCCTTTTCATCATTGTTTAAACAGGAATAGCAACTGATAGCTCTTTCTGACCAAACATCTCATTTCGACAGAACACGTGAAGCAGCAAATACACACAGCTTTAACTTACAGTTGTGTCGATGTCAAGCTCGCCTGCTGAAAGCATTATTAAACATATAGCATCAAAAATAAAATGTTGACTTTATACCAGGTGTTCACATATTATGGCGTAGCTAGAACATGTTAAATCCCCACTTTTGTTTTGGCACTGCCGGTGAGGGATTCAACTTCCTCATCTCAGATGGAAACGCGTGTGATCGGTCCACCTTCTTCGCTAACTCCCACCCGCTATCATCCATCCATCCATCCATTTTCTACCACTTGTCCCGTTTGGAGTACCTGCTATCATATTGTATACTATTATAGAACATATTGGTAAATGGTAAATGGGTTGCACTTGTATAGCGCTTTTCTACCTTTTTAAGGAACTCAAAGCGCTTTGACACTATTTCCACATTCTTACATTCATACACACATTCACACACTGATAGTGGGAGCTGCCATGCAAGACGCTAACCAGGACCCATCAGGAGCAAGGGTGAAGTGTCTTGCTCAACGACACAACGGACGTGACTAGGATGGTAGAAGGTGGGGATTGAACCAGGAACCCTCAGGTTGCTGGCACAGCCACCCTCCCAACAGCACCACACCGTCCCCCGATATTCCGAAACTTTTCCCATCCATTTACAAGACCAAATTAATTATAATAATAAAAATAATAGATTTTATTTGTAAAAAAAAAAAAGCACTTTACATTGAGCAAATAACCTCAAAGTGCCACAGTGTAAAAAATAGTAATAATAATAATAATAACAGTAAAAACATAATAAAATAAAAAAATAAAAAAAACTAGAAACAGCCCAATAGCTAGAACCAGCATGCATGTCTATAAAAAGGCTTTTTAAAAAAGATGGGTTTTTAAGCCTTTTTTAAAAGCATCCACAGTCTGAGGTGCCCTCATGTGGTCAGGGAGAGCGTTCCACAGACTGGGAGCAGCGGAGCAGAAAGCCTGTCTCCCATTGTTCGAAGCTTTGTCCGTGGAGGTTGGAGGAGGTTAGCCTGTCCGGAGCGGAGGTGTCGTGTGGAAGATTTGGGGGTGGAGGCACTGGTGAGTTAGTAAGAAGATTTTGAATTCAAACCTGAATGGAACAGGAAGCCAGCGAAGGGATTTGAGAGTTGGTGTGATGTGGTCATGTTTCCGCACTCTCCGCACTGGATTTTGTTTCTGACAACTTTTTGTCTCGTTTTTATTCGTCGACGCAGGTTTACTGAGAGCTGGGGTGAGGTGTGTGTGTGTGTGTGTGTGTGTGAGTGTGTGTGTGTGCGTGTGTGTGTGTGTGTGTGTGTGTGTGTGTGTGTGTGTGTGTGTGTGTGTGTGTGTGTGTGTGTGTGTGCGGACTAGCGGGGCCTGACACAAGTGATGGACATAAAAGAGAGAAGATGACATTGTAGCTATTGTGGATAATTTGGTCAACTTGTCATACACAGATTTTGTGGGTACATTAAAATATACTTTCTCAACTTCAAACATTTTGATTTGAGACGGCAAAACATATATTTGAGGGGACTTTGACCCCTCTTGCCCCTGACTGTGACTCAGAGAAGAGTGGAACCATAGTGAAAGAAATGGCCAAACTGAGTGTACCCTTTATCATCCTCCAGAAGAGATTCCTGACATTCTTTTACTTCCCTGTTGGCAAAAAGTCACACACACTCTCCTGGGGCCTACTGTAACGCACGTCACTTATTCTACCTTTTGCATGCAAACAAATGGGCAAAGCAATTAGACCAGTGGTTCTTAACCTGGGTTCGATTGAACCCCAGGGGTTCGGTGAGTCGGCCTCAGGGGTTCGGCGGCGGTCAAATCACACCCGTCTCATCGTGTAAATACAGACTTCTCACTATCGGCATATTACGGATACGGCAACAGCTGGCTGATTTGCAGGTGTGTAATTTGCTGTGAGTTTATGCACCGTGTTGGTTTTGTTGTTTGAACAAGGCGATGTCCATGCACCGTTCATTTTGTGCACCAGTAAAAAAAAAACATGGTAACACTTTAGTATAGGGAACATATTCACCATTAATTAGTTGCTTATTAACATGCAAATTAGTATTATAGTGGCTCTTAATTAGTCATTATTAAGTAAATGATAAATGGGTTGTACTTGTATAGCGCTTTTCTACCTTCAAGGTACTCAAAGCGCTTTGACACTACTTCCACATTTACCCATTCACACACACATTCACACACTGATGGAGGGAGCTGCCATGCAAGGCGCTAAGCAGCACCCATCAGGAGCAAGGGTGAAGTGTCTTGCTCAGGACACAACGGACGTAACGAGGTTGGTACTAGGTGGGGATTGAACCACCGTCCCTCGGGTTGCACACGGCAACTCTCCCACCGCGCCACGCCGTCCCTATTAATGCCTTATTGGGCTTGGCCTTATTATAACCCTAATCCTCTAACCCTGACCCTGACCAAATAACTATAAGTTAAGTCTTTATTACTTAGAATATGTTCCCCTAGTTTTCAAATAACTCTAAATTAAGTCTTTGTTACTTAGAATATGCTCCCCATACTAAAGTGTTACCAGAAACATATAACTTTGTCTTGAATTTTAAAAACATTTTATTTTTCACTAAAGAAGGGTTCGGTGAATGCGCATATGAAACTGGTGCGGTTCGGTACCTCAAACAAGGTTAAGAACCACTGAATTAGACCTTGCATCTTCGCTAATATCCTGCATGTCCTTCTTCTGTGGATACAATAAATAGCAGGTTTTCCTCCCATCTCTCTCACAGCCTTAAAATACATTATTTTAAACAATATCCATGCCTAAAGAGAACATAATGGCACAGTTCAATTTAAATAGGGTCATCAGAGCATGAGGATTATTGTCACTGTGTGTGTGCGTGCGCGCGTGTGTGTGTGTCCTCAGCATGGTAACAGCTGTTCAGAGCAGCACTGGCCACACACACACACATGCATCTGATTAGCACTTGGTGACTCCCCCTCATTGCCCTCCCCTCTCCCACCCTCCTTCCTTTCCAGTGGGGGCTGCGGCACGCTGGCGGCACCAATATTTTAATGCCTAGTCTGAGTCTGCCATGAGTGCACACACACACACGCACACACACACACACACACACACACACACACACACACACACACACACACACACACACACACACACACACACACAGAGGGTAGTGTTGCTAAAAGAGGGCTCATCATCATCATGCCTTGATCTGCTGTTCCTTCCTCCTTCTCCCTCATCCCCTCCATTGATCTGAGTTAGGTCAGAGGTCACATGTTGGGGTCCTCATGTACTTTACTGTTGTACATTAATCCCCTTGCAAGATATTTAACCTTTACCTTTAAGCCTAAACACGACCTAAAAAGACAGATCAAAGTGAGAAATAATGAGATACACCATATTGATATTGTAGTTATTAATGCGAAAATCCTATCGATTTTAGAATAGTGTTTGACTTAAAGGGATTTTGTCGCTCCCTTAGTGTCTCCATGTAATTTATGCTGCACTTCCTGTGCAAGAGACATGCAGGGGGCTTTGCTATCATGTGGCGGACTGCACAGATCAAGACCACTGCATGGTGTCTGCTGTCTACTGTGTGCCTCTCTCCTGATTTAAAGTGACATAAGCTTGGAGAGACTTACGTTGTTTTTATTAAATATGTTTATTTTCCCTTATACAATAATCAACATATAATTACGTATTGTATAATATTGTAAATAAAGTATGTGTCGGTGTGTATGTTATACACACCAACATAATTATGTTTAGGGCATCCCAAAACTCTCTATCATCCAATATACAGAACTTTTTCCAGGATAGAGATGATCACCATAGTTACAGTTTAAAGGAGTTGTTGGGGGCGTGGTTAAGAGGGGAGGAGTATATTTACAGCTATCCATCCATCTATTTCCTTCCGCTTATTCTCTTTGGGGTTGCGAGGGCGCTGGTGCCTATCTCAGCTACAATCGGGCGGAAGGCGGTGTATCCCTGGACAAGTCGCTACCTCATCGCAGTATGTGTAGAAATTTTTACTTATAATTGAATCACTTGTTTATTTTTCAACAAGTTTTTAGTCACTTTTATATATTTTTTTCTAAATGGTTCAAGAAAGACCACTACAAATGAGCAATATTTTTCACTGTTTTAGAAATTAATACATAAGAAACTGATGACATATTGCTGTATTTTACTTCTTTATCTTTTTTTTTTCAACAAAAAATGCTTTGCTCTGATTAGGGGGTACTTGAATTTAAAAAATGTTCATAGGGGTTACATCTCTGAAAAAAGGTTGAGAACCACTGTTTTGAAAGCCGTAGATGTTATTCCTGTTTAAGAGTGTCACAACATTGCTGTTTACGGCAGACAAACTGCTTTACTGTAGACGAAAACGTGACTGCTGTTGTTGTTTGTTGTTGCCGCGCTGGGTGGAATGTTTATGAGACTGCCGTCTCAAACTAAACCCACATAAAAAACCAAGAACTCACCCTCGATCATTCTACGTTATTGGGCAGGCACTCTGTTTATAGTGTGGG